>NW_006921887.1:3310080-3315865 GCF_000298275.1 Orycteropus afer afer
TTGAACCGCCAGCCTTCTGGTTAGCAGTCAAGTGCCTTAGGCACTACCCTACCAGAGCTCGTATTCTGACTCAGGGGATTTGCTTATTCTGAGTATTTCATATAAATGGAGTCACACAGTATGTGGCCTTTGGTGTTTGGCTTCTTTCCCTCTGTGTAATGCTTTCAAAGTTCATCCGTATTCCATTGTATGGATATATTACAGTTTGTTTATCCATTTATCTGTTGGTGAACTTTTGTGTTTTTCCGACTCTTCGCTATTGTGAACAGCACTGCAATGAACATTAGCTTATGTAACTGTTTATTCTTAAACAATCTTTCAGTAAAGAGCTGCCACAAAAGTCTTCAGCTTATCTTGTCTAATCTAAACATTAAATGTAAATGACTCTTCTCATTTAGTGACTGTGGAGTACCCTTTTCACAGGTGTTTTGATATGAAGAAAGCAGTTAGCAGGCACTCAAATGCCACAAACCATGTTGAGAATGTGGGACTTGCCTTGAGCTGAAACTATCAGTGCCCAGAAGGCACAGTTGACAAGAATAATGCTCAGTGTGAATAGTGCATTGTGTCCTCTCTTTCTTGCTTGGCTGACCCAGGTACACAGGCTCCAGGACTGACAGAGCCAGAGGATGGCAAGCCCAGCACACTTACATTACAGATCAGACAAATAGACAGCAGCTTCTTCCCGTCAAGACAGGTCATCCTTAAGATGGAACAATGGGTCTGCAAATATCATTTTTGCTTTTAGTAAATTCTGTACCTCTTTCATCTGATATGATTCCTTCCAACTAGCTAGATTCTTCTCTACCTTTAAATCTCTTTCAACACAGTAGTTTGAATAAGACACTAAGGAAAAATGTGTTTAGATCTCTTTACACTGAAGTCTTCTTCTAGACAGCTTAAGCAAGCATTCCCCCATTTTCTTCAAGTTCAAACAAGCAGCCAGGAATGGAATTTTCCCTCCTTTTACAAAGTAGAAGAATTTCAGAAGGGCTTGGGGAAGAGTGGAGCAATCTGAAAAAGCCAAAGAAGTTTGTTATTTTCATGACCCCTACGGAGAACTTTCTGCCAAGGAAAGGATTTCTCTTCCTATTCTTCTCCCATTTCCTTTCCTTTCTTTGATGTTTTGTAAATTATATTTTCAGATATCTGAGTTGTGCAAAGTGAAGAGTATTTGTCTTGTTTCTAAGTCTGCAGGCTTAGTGTAGAGACTGAAATAATTGTTGTTATGTCAAAGGACAAGAAATGTCCCTTTCTTGGATACAGACCCTGCCTGCCAACCTCTGTCACACTCTCTTCGAAAGGAAGATTGACTTTTTCTGATGACAAGATGGTTAATCTATAACCAGTGAAGTAATAATCAATTCCATTTTATACCTTCCCTTCCACTCATAGTCTTTGAGGGCAGATCTCTGGAAACAGAATCGGACTCATAGCAACCCCTCCTTGGGTTTCTGAGGTGGTATCACTATGGAAGTAGATTGCCCAATCTTCCTTCTGTGGAGTGGCTGGTGGGTTTGAACTGCCAGCCTTCTGGTTAGCAGTTAAATGCTTTAGGCACTACACCACCAGAACTCTTCATAAAGCAATTGAAAATACCATGCCTTGGGTCAGAATGATCTTAGTCTTCAAAGTGACATCTTTGCTTTTCAAGACTTTAAAAGAGTCTTTTGAGGGAGATTTGTCCAATGCAATATGTTGTTTGATTTTTAACTGCTGCTTTCGTGGGCATTGATTGCAGATACAAGTAAAATGAAATCCTTGACCACTTCAATCTTTTCTCCATTTATCATGATGTTGCTTATTGGTACAATCGTGAGCATTTTTGTTTTCTTTATGTTGAAGTATATCCATACATGGCCATTGTCTTTGATCTTTATCAATAAACACTTTAAGTCCTCTTTATTTTCAGCAACAAAGTTTTGTAATCTGCATATCACAGGATATTAATGAATCTTTCTCCAATCCTGATGCTGCATTTTTCTTCATATGGTCCAGTTTTTTGATTTGCTCAGCCTACAGATTGAATCACTATGGTGAAATGATACCACCTGATGCACACTTTTCCTGATTTTAAACCATGTCTTTGTTCTATTTGAATGAGTCCCTCTTGGTCTACATCTTGGTTCTCTAATGCTACTATAACAGAAATACCACAACCACAAGTGGATGGTTTTAACAAACATAAAAATATTCTCTTACACCTTAGGAGGCTAGAAGCACAAATTCAGAGTGCTGGCTCTAGGGGCTGGGTGAAGGCCCCTTGTCCTTGGGCTTCAGTTCTACCAGGCCCACTGAAGGTAGATGCTTCTCTTAACTCATGTACCTGCTAGCTGCTGCAGCTGATCAACCCAGGATCAGCAGGTAAAATGGCACAGTCCCAAGATCAGCAGACAACAAAGCAGGCCACTAGTTCAAGTTCAGAAATAATCCCAAGATTGGCAGGCAACACAGCAGGCCAAAACTCAAACAAACACAGGGTCCAGATGTGCCAGAAACCTAGAGACCGTCCTCAAAGCTTCTCCTTAAATACTGAAAGCAAGCCAAACCCCAAAGGCAACTACTAAGTTGCTCACAGCAGATTCCACCATGGAGGTGATTACAGCCTCATCATGGGTAATAATTATGTCCAGCTGCCCAACCACTCAAAACTTGGTTAACCAAGTTGACACACAACTTTAAGTGCTACAGTCTATGTACAGGGCCTTCATAAGCACAGTTACCTGTTCTGGATTTCCCACTATTCACAATGTTATCCATAATTTGTTATGATCCACATAGTCAAATGTCTTTGCATAATTAATAAAACACAGCTAAACATCTTTTTTCATCAATAAGTGCTTCAAGTCATCCTCACTTTCAGTAAGCAAAGTTGTGTCATCTGCATATTGCAGTTTGTTAATGAGTCTTCTTACTTACTGATGAAGATTAAAGACTACAATCTGCAGTATGGATCACACCTCAGTATAAAGGAAACAAAAATCCTCACAACTGGTCCAGTAAACAGCTTCATGGTGGAGAGAGAAAAGATTGAAGTTGTCAAGGATTTCATATCACTTGGTTCTACAATCAATCAATGGAAGCAGCAGTCAAGACATCAGATGACGTACTGCCTTGGGCAAATCTGCTGCAAAAGACCTCTTCCAAGTGATGAAGATGTCTCCTTAAAGACTAAGGTGCACCTAACCCAAGCCATGGTATTTTCAGTCACCTCTTGTGCATGTGAGAGCTGAACAATGAATAAGGAAGGCAAAGAAGAGTTGATACTTTTGAGTTGTGGTGCTGGAGAAGAATGTTAAGAGTACCATGGACTGCTAAAAGGACTAAAAAAATTTGTCCTGGAAGAAGTGAAGCTGGAATGCTCCTTGGAAGTGAGAATGGCCAGACTTTGTCTCACCTACTTTGGTCATGTTGTCAGAAGGGACCATTCGATGGAGAAGTATATCATGCTCAGTAAAGTGGAAGGTCAATGAGAAAAGGGAAGGCCCTCAATGAGATGGATAGACACAGTGGCTGCAACGATGGGCTCAGTGTAACAAGAATTATAAGGCTGGCACAAGACTGGGCAGTGTAAGACTGGGCAGTGTTTTGTTCTGCTGTACATAGGGTCGCTATGAGTTGAAGACGATTTGATGGACCTGACAACAACAAAGAACATCTTGCAGTTGTTCTCTGCTTTCAGCCAAGATCCATCTGACAGCATCAATGAAATCCCTTGTTCCACAGCCTCTTCTGAATTCATCTTGAATTCCTAGTAATTCCCTGTTGATGTACTGCTGGAACATTTTTTTTTTTAATTCTCTTCAGCAAAATTTTACTTTCATGTGATATTAATGATATTCTTTGATAATTTCCACATGGGCACAAATACGGATCTCTTCTAGTTGGTTGGGCAAGTAGCTGCCTTCCAAATTTCTTTGGATCGACAAGTGAGCATTTCTAGCATAGCATCCATTGGCTGAAACATCTCAGTTGGTATTCCATCAATTCCTGGAGTCCTGTTTTTCACCAATGACTCCAGTGTAGCTTAGACTTCTTCCTTCAGTACCAACAGTTCTTGATCATATGCTACCTCCTAAAATGGTTGAACATTGACCAATTCTTTTTGGTACAGTGAGCTGGTATATTCCTTCTATATTCCTTTGATGCTACCTGAATCATTCAATATATTGCCCATAGAATCCTTCAATTGTAAGTTGAGGCTTGAAATTTTCTTCAGTTCTTTCTGAAGAACTTGAGGTATGCTGAGTATGTTCTTCCCTTTTTCTTTTCTAACTCCAAGTCTTTGTACAATCCATTGTAATATTTTACTTTGTCTTCTTGAGCCACGCTATGAAATCCTCTGTTCATCTCTTTTACTTCACTTCTTCCATTCCCTTTAGCTACTCTTCATTCAAGAACATGTTTCATAGTAGATCTGAAGCATAGAACAGTAATGACAGAAGACCAGAAAAGTTGTGGGATGAAAGTTTCAGAATCTCTCATGACATCTATTTTGTCCTTTTCTTTCTTTCCTGTCTTTTTTTTTTTTTTATGATTTTTTGTTTTCTTCATGTATGATGTTCTTAATTTCATCCCACAATTTTTTGATCTTCTGTCATTACTGTTCAATGTGTCAAATCTATTCCTAAGATGGTTTCTAAATTCAAATGCTATATACTTAAAGTCATTCTTTAGCTCTCATACACATATTTTAATTTTCTTCAGCTTCAACTTGAATTTGCATATGAGTAATCTGTGGTCTGTTCAACATTCTGCCCCTGGTCTTTTCTGACTGATGATATTGAATTTCTGCATCATCTCTTTCCACAAATGTAACTGATTTGATTCCTGTGCATTTCATCCAAACAGGTCATTGAATATAGTCATTGTTTCTGTTGTTGAAAAGAGGTATTTCCAATGAATAGGCAAATGGTCTTACAAAATTCTATCATGTCATCTCTGCTGTTATTTCTATAACCAAAGCCATATTTTCCTACTATTGATTCTTCTTTCATTCCAGCTTTTACATTTTAATCACCAGTAATTATTAAAGTGTCTTGATTGCAAGTGATCAATTTCAGACTGCGGAAGTAAAAATCATTAATTTCGTCATCTTTGGCATTAGTGGTTGGTCTATGAATTTAAATGATAGTTGTTTAACCAGTCTTTCTTGTGTTGTTGCTGTTGTTAGGTGCTGTCAAGTTGGTTCCAACTCATAGTGACCCTATGTACAATAGAACAAAACACTGCCTGATTCTGTGTCATCCTCACAATTGTTGTCATACTTGAGCCCATCATCCTAGCCATTTTGTCTATCCATCTCATTGAGGGTCTTCCCCTTTTTAGCTGACCCTCTATTTTACCAAGCAAGATATCTTCCTCTAGGGACTGGTCTCTTGTGACAACATGACCAAAGTTTGAGAGACCAAAGTATGAGAGATGTTCCTTGTAGGCATATTGATATTATCTTATAACTGATAGCATTGTTCTTCATGATAAATCTTGAAATGTTCTTTTTGACAATGAATGTGATGCCCTTCTTCGATCAGTCATTCCCTACATATTAGGCCATATGATTTCCTGATTCAAAGTGGCTTATGTCAGTTGCACCTTAGTCCTCAAGGAGACATCGTTGCTCCTCAGCACTTGAAACAGTTGTTCACGGTTGACTTTCCCAATGCTACATGTCATCAAATGTCCTGACTGCAGCTTCCATTGCCATCAATTGTAGAACCAAGCAACATGAATTCTTTGACAACCTCAATCTTCTCTCCATTTATTGTGATGCTGCTCATTGGTCCAG
>NW_006921887.1:3316266-3317051 GCF_000298275.1 Orycteropus afer afer
TGACACACTCCCTTCCTGATTTTAAACCATGCAGTGTCCCCTTGTTCTGTTTGAATGACAGCCTCCTGGTCACGGTACAGGTTCCTCATGAGTACAATCAAGTGCTTGGAAATTCTCATTCTTCTCAATGTTATCCATAATTTGTCATGATCCACACAATCAAATGCCTTTGCATAGTTAATAAAACACAAGTAGACATCTTTCTGGTATTCTTTTCCTTGAGCCAAAATCCATCTGACAACAGCTATGATATCCCTTATTCCACGTCCTCTTCTTGCACCTCTGGAAGTTCTCTGTCAATATACTGCTGCAAACGTTTTTGAATTATCTTCAGTAAGTCTTACTTGAGTGTGATATTAATGATATTGTTCTATAATGTCTACATTCTGTGGGATCACCTTTCTTTGGAATAGGTACAAATATGGATCTCTTCCAATCAGTTGGCCAGGTAGCCATCTTCCAAATCTCTTGGCATAATCGAGTGAGTGTCTTCATTGGGGCATCCATTTGTTGAAATATTTCAATTGGTATTCCATCAATTCCTGGAGCTTTGTTCTTCGCCAATTCTTTCATTGCAACTTTGACTTTCTCCTTCGGTACCATTGGTTCTAGATCATATGCCACTTCCTGAAATGGATGAAGACCAACCACTTCCTTTTGGTACAGTGATTCTGTGTATTCCTGCCATCTTCTCTTGATGTTTCCTGCATCATTCAATATTTTTTCCATAGAATCTCTCAATATTGCAACTCGAGGCTTAAATTTTTTCTTCAATTCTTTCAGCT
>NW_006921887.1:3318631-3325022 GCF_000298275.1 Orycteropus afer afer
GGCTGACTCCTCCTCTGTCCAGATTCCTAGGTCTTTTAATCCCCTTTCTCCTGCTCTCCCGCCCTGCTGCTTTAGGTGTGCCTAAAATGCTTCTAGCATTACAGCAACATAAAAGCAACCACAGTATGACCAACTGACAGATGAATGGTAGCTCTCCAGTGCAGAATTTCTTAAATTGGCCAAGAAAGACTAAGATTGATATTGGAAGTATGTGAGTGTCATTCCTAGGAACCCAATTTCTCACTCAAAAACATCATTTATCTGGCAATAAACTAGCAATTCCAAATAGGAACCAGCAAATGATGGTGGCTCTTCAATTATTTTAATTCTTAATACTCTATTCAAGGAGGCCTAGTGGTGCAATGGTTAAGTATTTTGCTGTTAACTGAAAGATTGGTGATTTCAATGCACTCACTGGCTCATCAGAAGAAAGGCCCAGTAATCTATTTCCATAAAAATTACAGCCAAAAAAACCTTATGCAGCAGTTCTATTCTGTCACATGGGATCTCTGTGGGTTGGAATTGAGTGATTTGATGGTACCCTATAATAATACAGGCAGTTTATTGGATTATGAATGAATTTTTTTCCTATCTGTCTTTGAGTTGAATTTGTATGTAAGTTAGAACAGTTAGGTACTATTCATATCTAATATCAGTTAGTCAAATGTTTGTCTTAGTGTATAGTATATAGTGTATCTTTTGATACATAAAAACATTAAAGGAACAGTTTCAGATTCCCTAAACATCTTTAATATAATAATAATAATTAAAAAACTCACTGGTGTAGACTTGGATCCGACTCATAGATACCCGTCCTCGGGTTTCCAAGGCAGTATCATTATGGAAGCAGATTGCCCAACTCTTTATTCTGAGGAGTGGCTGGTGGATTTGAACCGCCAGCCTTCTGGTTAGCAGTCAAATGCCTTAGGCATTATGTCACCAGTAATAACAATAATAACAATGTTTTGATTCATATTGCAAAGTAGCACCCATTTGTTATTATGAATCATTGCACATACTTCAGATTTTTAATTTAATAGGCTTTATGGGGTTGGTTCATAACTACAGGTTCTACATAAGTTGGAGATTCATAACCTGGGGACTGGAAATCTCCCTAGCTTGTGTGAGCTGTCACGAGAGCATGCGTGTTTGCCTATAAACTACATTTTTCTTCCTTCCTTCCTTTTCTCCTCTTCCTCCTTTATCTCCTTCCCCTCCTTCTTCCTCTTTTCTCTGCTTCTTTCAATATCTCCCTCTTTTTAAAATAGTTTTTATGAAGTGAACATTGTGATGATGGCAGTGAACAGAAGAGATCTACTGTCCCTAGAAAACCTGTCTGTGATGTGGCAACGTGAGAATTGGCCAAATTCTATGGAGTTCAGCTGACGTCAATATTATTGATTGGTTCATTTTGTTTGGTCTAGAATAAAAATATCTAAAAGCAGAGAATAGATCTTTTTTTTTTTTTTTAACATAAGATGTAATATTTAGCATATTGTGGGAAGTTGATAAATTAAGTTAGTTGAAGTTTTAGAGCATTTGCTGTTTGCTTTCCAAGCTCCCATATACATTTGATCTTTCCAATTTCTGTCTGAGGATTCATATATTTCAAGGAAAGCCAGGATAGGCTGCTCTTTTCTATAGGAATACTTACAGGTGAATCTGCTACTTAAGTGAACCAGTCAGAATGATTCTTAAGACTTCATTGAGAATGGTGGAACAAAGTCACTCTATTTTCTCTGCATATGGATAAGGATATACATATTGTCCCAGGAGCTATGAGCAGCTACCCTGAGACCGAAAAAACCCAAAGGATAAAGCTAATCTTCTGAGGTGTAAAGCATGGAGACAGAAGAAAATCAAAAGTCAGGTCCTTTTTGACATTCCACAGCCACTAGATCAAGCCTCACTTGAAACCAGCCCTACAACTAAATGTTTTAGTGACATAAGGCAATAAATTTCTTTTATTATTCAAGCTGATTCAAGTTAGGGTTATAGTCAAGCCACAGATTGTTAACTTAGATAAGCTATGTCTTTGACTAATGGAACTAAATTGGGGGAGGGGATGCACACATATATACATGTACTTTCATAGCACTTCAGCTACGCACAGTGCATTATAATTCACATGGAGAACACACAGTGTATTCAACACAGCCTTACTTTGAAAGTCCAATTATAAAATAAAGTCAACACATACGAAACAATTAGGAAATATATGCAGATGGCATTTGGTGGTAGAAAATGGTGTGCTTTCACAGAGGGAGAAGATGGAGGAAGGGGGGCAAGAGGCTTCATGAAGGAGGTGAGATTTAGGCAAGAATATGTCTGTCAGTTGTCTGTACTGTGGTGGCTTGCATGTTGCTATGAGGCTGGAAGCTATGCCACTGGTGTTTCTAATACCAGCAGGGTCACCCATGGTGGGCAGATTTTAGCAGAGCTTTCAGACTAAGACAGATTAGATGGAAAGGCCTGGCCTGCTACTTGTGAAAATTAGCCAATGAAAATTATCTGCATCACAACAGAATAATGCCCAATATAGTGCTGGAAGATAAGTCCCTAGGTTGGAAGACGCTCAAAATCAATAGTGGCCACAGCAATGGATGGGAACATCATTGTGAAGATGATCCAGGACCACACTGTTTTGATCTTTTGTACGTGGGGTCGCGGTGAGTGGAGCTGGCCCAAGAGCAACTAACAGCATATAGGAGAAGGCTGCATGACGGAGAAATAACAGTGACCCAGGGGTCACTGAACTCTGAGGCATCTTTGAAGTATGTGATCCTCAAAGGCATGACCTTGTCAGTTTGGTTTTATGTAGTATTCAGCGTAGTTTTTGGTGGTGTGATAATAACAAGCTGAAATTCACCCCTGTTACTAAGAAAGCCAATGTGAAGTCCCTCTGGGGCACTCCCTTTCACTTTCCCATATGCAAAAGTCTGCGTGAAATTCAACCGTGTATTCCCTTCCCTTTCAGTTCGTTCCCTGCAGAATTTCTGTCTCTGAGTTACAGGAAATTTCTTTCTGAAAAGCCATTTGGAGACAGATTGTAACATAATGCTCTTGGAACATTTCACTCTAACAATCAATAAACGCAGCACTCACTGCAGAAATAATCAAACATAGGGCGGAATCTAATATTCACAAAGCTGGAAGCTCCTGACTCCTTGCCCAAAGCTGTGCCCTAATTAGTTTTCCTGTCTTTGTCTTAGATTTTCATATACTTTTTTTTATTATTGGGGAAAATATATTTGTAACAAAATATGTGTCATTTCAACCTTCTTCATGTGTGCACTTTAGTTACTTTACTTGTATTCTTCACACTGTGCGATCTTCACCCTTATCTGTTTCGAGCATTTTCCATAACCCTTAACAAAAGCTTAGTGTCTTCAGAGAAGTGAGTCCCTTTAAGCCCCTCCCTCCCATACTTTTAAATCGAAACTTTTTGAAGTTGCTTATAGTTATTTTAATCTATTTGTGCTGTCCAAGGTTGTAATCAGTGTTATATCTGCATAGAAATAGGCATGCTGACAAGCATCGAAGAATATGCTATTCTAGGAAGGAATATAATGGCAATTGTGACCCTGGTTCCCCGGCCACACCCTCCTTACACTCCCCTTTTGACTCTTGAAGGAAGAAGCCTAAATGGTTTTAGCCAGTATGTGCCAAGTAAATCAGAACTGTTTCTTGGGGATGATAAGCTTTTCTAGTAAAAAGACATCCTGCATGAACTAAGTCACTGTAGGGTGGGGATGGGAGATAGGGTGCAGATATCATTTTCTTTCTATATAATCAGGGTTAGGAGCAGGATGGAAAGCACAGTCTCTCATTCTTTCTCTTCTCACCATGATCATGTCCACCTTGTCTTTCTGGAACCTATCTACTTCTGAAAACTCAGTGATTGAACACTGTGTGGATTTTGGTTCTACTCTGACACATATATGGGGTTGCCGTGAGTTGGGACTGACTAAATGACAACTGGTTCAATGCATCTTAAATAATAAGAGTTCTTAAGCATCAGCAACATCTTGGGAATAAAATTAAAGACTATCATTCTCATTAACATAATTGTTTTAATCTTTACAAAATTTGAAGGCATTTATATTTAGTAGCTGAAGAAATGAGAGCCTTCAAATATTCTATAGCTCAGCACAGCTCTTAGGGGACCCACAGGTGATGGAATTTTGGTGTTTCCTTTACATGTGAATGGTGCCACTACGATAACTAAATAAATGTTACTGTTCCCCTGATTCCACCCATGCCTACCATCACCCCTACCCACATACTCATGAAATTACAGGATTGGAAGAGAATAGTGAATTCAAAACCCTATTTTCTGAATTGAGGTAAGGGAAGTTAAAAAGAATATAATGAGAATGCAAGGATTTATTATCTCTGGGGTGGATTTAGGAAGGAAGTGTCATTTGCCCCTGACATTTGAAAGACTAGTATGTCAAACATTAAAGGCCTATTAATGGTTCAAATAGGGGGATTCCTTATTAATCCTTATCCTGTTTAGTCAGGAATAGAATGCAATGAATTACTACTCAACAATAAAAAGGAAGGAACTATTGATATTCACTACAACACTGATGAATCACAAAATAATTATGCTCAATGAGAGAAGCCAGACAAATGGAGTATATACTATATGATTTAATTTATATGAAGTTCTAGAAAATGCAACCAATCTACAGTGACAGAAAGCAGATCTATGATTGCCTGAAGGAGGTGGGGTTTCAAGGAAGAAAGGAGCCCAAGAAAATTTTTAGGCTTGGATCACATTGAGTTGAGTCACTGCTGGTATAGTGGTTAAAGAATTTGGCTGCTAATCAAAATGTCAGTGGTTCGAACCCACCATCCCCTTTTCTGGAGAAAAATGAAGCAGTCAGTCTGCTTCTGTAAAGATTTACAGCCTTGCAAACTCTATGAGGTAGTTCTACTGTGGTCTATGAGGTCACTATGAATCAGAATCGACTCAATGGCAGTGGGTTTGGTTTTCACAAGAATGTCAAAACTTACCAAATTGGGCTCTAAATATGTGTGCTTTATTACATGTCAGTTAACTTTAATAAAGCTATATTGAAAAATCAGGAACAGAAAATACATAGAAAATAAGGGAGGGGAAACTGACTAGAACTAGAGAAAAGAACAGGTAATAAATTTACTCTTTACCCTAGAGTGTCAGCCTGGACACTTTTATCCATGTACACTCCCTTCCAGTTTCAACCTGCTGTTGTTTTTAGCTGCCATCTCATCAGCCCCTTGACTCCTCCTGACCCCTGTGCAATGAAGCAAAATGCTGCCCTTATGGATCAGACTGTTGAGATCCAAAGAGTTCGTGCTGGTTTGTTTTCAGAAGCAGATGGTCAGGCCTTTCTTGCTGGTCTATCTTGGTCTGGGAGCTTCCCTGAGACTCATTCAGCATCACAGCAATATGTACCCCTTCAGTGACAGGTGGTGTGTGGCCATGTGTCAGGTGCATTGGCTGGGAATTGAATCCAGGCTTCCCACAGGGAAAGTGAGAATTCCATCAGTGAGCCACCAGTGTGAAAACACTAGTGACTCTTTTTTTTTTTTTTTGTCTTGTTACTTTACTTACATCTCTAGGGGGGAAACAAAAACACTTAAACTACAAGTGGTTTATATTACAACCTTTTCTATTAACCAGTTCCAAAATCTAGAGGGATTTTTAGTTTTTGGATATATCATCATCACTTACACACCTTCTACACATTAATAATATTGTCTTTCTTGATACTTAATGTCTTTATTAGTTGGTGATGTACTCATAAGATGTTCCTAAGGCCTCTAACAATACATATAATGGTGAGAAAAGAGATGAGCATCAGGACAATGGATTTGGTTTCTCTAATGAGTTAATGGCGGGAAGTGACAGACCAAAGAGATATAACAAGAAAATGCAATGCAAAGATCTTACCGGGATCCTGATTCAGTCCCAACAGTTATAAATCTCTTTTTGACAACTGTAGATGTTTAAATATAGGTGTGTGGTGGATGATATTAAGGAATTTTGTGAGTGGGAAGATGGCATTATGGTTATGTATGACAATATCTACAATGTTTAGAGATATGGACAGAAGTACACTATTCATAAAACACTTAGAGCACTCACTGATGAAGATCAAAGACTACAGTCTGCAGGATGGATTATACCTCAACATAAAGAAAACAAAAATCCTCACAATTGGATCAGTAAGCAACATCATAATAAACAGAGAAAAGATTGAAGTTGTCAGGGATTTCATTTCACTTGGATCCACAATCAACACCCATGGAAATGTTGTTGTTGTTGTTGTTAAGTGCCGTCGAGTCGTTTCCGACTCATAGCGACCCCATGCACAGCAGAACGAAACACTGCCCGATCCCG
>NW_006921887.1:3328262-3334420 GCF_000298275.1 Orycteropus afer afer
ATGGAAATAGCAGTTAAGAAATCAGACATTGTATTGCACTGGGCAAATGTACTGAAAAGACCTCGTTAAAGTGTTAAGAAGCAAAGATGTCACTTGAAGACTAAGGTGTGGTTGACCCCAAAGCCCCATCTGCTTGTGAGATCTGGGCAATTAATAAGGAAGACCAAAGAAGAGTTGATGCCTTTGAATTGTGGTGCTGGCAAAGAAAACTGAAAATACCATGAACTGCCAGCAAAAGGAAAAAATTCATCCCAGAACAAGCGCAGCTGGAATACTTTGTCTCACCTACTTTGGTCACGTTAGAAGGGACTAGTCCCCACAGAAGGGTATTATGGTTGGCAAAGCGGAGGGTCAGTGAAGAAGGGGCAGAGCCTCAGGAAGACGGATTGACAGGGTGGCTGCAACAATGGGCTCAAACAAAGCAGGATTGTGGGGAGGACACAGGATCAGGCAGTGTTTAGTTTAGCTCTGTTGTATGCAGGGTTGCTATGAGTCGGAGTCAACTCAACAGCACCTGACAACAGCAATAACAGAAGTATGAGGCAAGTATAACTAAGGTCTGGGATTTGCTTTGCTAGACTTCAGCAAATCGGTGGATGGACACAGCAAATGTGGCAAAAATTTTGGTCATTGTTAAATCTGGTTATGGGTATATGGAGATCAGTGTATTACTCTCTCTACTTTTGTATATACTTGAATGTTTCCATAATAAAAAGCTTCAGAACTTTGTTAAATTGCCTATCATTTTTTAAAGGGAGCGTGGTTAATCACATAATAATCACCAGAGAGGAAAAGAAAGAACTAACCTGTAAACTAGAAGGCAGTGTGGGGTACATGGAGATGCCACAGATCTATTTTCAGGGGGTCCTAGCCTGAGAGAGTGCCCTTGGTGACTGACCTTGGTCAAAGTCCTTACCCAAGTGAACTGGGGGAAAGTGTTCTTGAGGATTAATTGCTCTTTAGGCAGCCTGATGGATGCATGGAGCTGTTCCAGGGCCTCGATTCTGCTAAATGTCTTCATGAACCTGGATGGTTCTACCCGCCCCGGTGCTGCTGGATCAGATGACAGAGGGCAGCTTCCACATTCTGCCCCTTGTCCCCAGTGAGGTTGCATTTCCAGGAGTCACTGGAACTCAAACATCCTGTAGTTTTCCTTGAGACTTTTGAAGTTAGAAACCCATCTCCCTGGTTGGGGCTACTTATTCCTTGGGGCGCCCCTTAGAGCACCGCAGACAAGAACCAGGCGACAAGAAAAAGGGAGATGGCTCCAAACCAGCTCACCCTCTGTGTTTACAGGGAAAACCATGACTTTTCTCAAGGCTCACAAATTATAGAGAGGCAAAGGGTGGAAAAATTGAGGGGGAAAAAAAAAATACCACCCATAAAAACATGCCAATTGGAAGGAAGATGCCTATAATTCTACTGGCTTTCAAATGTATTTATTTAGTTCAGTCATTTATAAAACAAAACCCAGAAATTCCTGGCCTTTCTCCTAAACAGAAAAACCACTAACACTTGTTTCTGGTGAGCGTGTAAAACTTCGTGAAAACTCAAAAGTGAGACATAGGTTTATAAGGTCTCTTACAGGCTCAGAGGATCATGCTTCCTTCTCTAGCTGGCAAATTCATTTCAACCCCTTCCCTTCCCCCAACGTTAAAAAACAAAACAAAACAAAAAAACAACCAGGTGTCCTTGAGTCCCTTCCTACTCCTGGCAACTCCAAGTGCTTCAGAGTAGAAATGTGCCCCATAGAGTTTTCCTAGCTTTGACCTTTGGGAAGCAGAGCACCAGGCCTGTCTTTTGAGGCTTGTCTGGGTGGTTTCAACAGCTAACCTTTCCGTTAGTAGCCAAGCGTGTAACTGTTTGAGCCACCCAGGGTTTAAACCCAGAGTTAGTAAGAGTAGGAAAATATTCAGAAGATATTTTTTCCTACCTATGTCAGAAGAGTCACAAATAAGAAGCAAAGATAATTCTTCAAACCATAGCACAGCTAAGCTTTGCTAACCGATCTGAGCTCCAGAGAAATAGTGCTTCAGATTATCTGGATTTCACAATGTTATCAGTCGGCAACAGACTTTGCCTTCCTTGAAAGTGCTTCCAATTGTTTCAGTGGCTAAAGCGACCTAAATCAACACTGGATACAGCAAACAAAACAAACCACTTATAAACTTTCCCATACCTGCCAAAACTGGAATGCTATAAATAGGGGTGGCAAACACTGTTCAAAAATATTTCTCAGGGAGAGAACAGGAGGGAAAAAAAATGAATAATTTTCAAAGAAGTAAGGAATTTTTTTAAGTTAGTCCCTTTTGCTACTTAGAATTTCTGTGGTTATAAGGAAGTGAGGAAAACACAACCCAGCCATGATAATAGATCCTTACACTGGTAAGAATGCTAAAATGTTGTCCACTTGAGTTAAACAATTACCTTGCAAATAATATTGTTACAGTGTTCCATTCTTTTGTTACTTATCCTATTGTTTCTGTGAGAGACAATATTTGCTCAATGTCATTATTTTGTACCTTCAAAAAGGTAGGCTTATTTATTTATTTATTTATTATCCAAAGAGAAATCTCAGTTTGTCAAGGTCATTCACCAATTAAATCAGAGCTCCGGTTCAAATTCATCATGTTATTTCCGGTATCAAATCGCTTTAACCTTGCACTTTGTTGTTGTTAGTTGTTTTTCCAGCATTTAACTCTATTGTAAATGTTCACTCTTATTGTTCTAAGGAACAGAAAGAAGTCTTTGGAATCCAACAATTTGGAGTTTGAAGCTTGCGTCTGCCATTACGAGCTGTGTGACCCAGGGCAAGTTCAGTAAACTCTATCTGCCTGGCTTCTTTTGTAAATTGAAGACTAAATGGAATAATGTATGTGAAATATTTAGCATAATGTCTAGCAATACCAACTACTCAATAAATACTGTAGTCATTTTAAATAATAATAAACGCTTACTGATTAGAATTGTTGTTATGTGTGCCATTGAGTTGATTCTGAATTACAAATCACTTATTTCCTAGGTTAAATACTTCATTTATATGTGTTAGTGTTGTTGAGGGCTGTTGAATCAATTCCTACACATAGTAATCCCATGTAACAGAGGAGAACTGCCCCATAGGATTTTCTTGTCTGTAATCTTTATGGTCTTTTTTCCTGGTCTTTCTCCTACAGAGTGGATGGGTGGATTCGAACTTCCAAACTTCTAGTTAATAGCCGAGCACTTAACTGTTTGCCACAAAAGCTCCTTACATTGTTTTTATTTTATTATTTTTTAGTTATTTTTTATTGTGATTTGGGTGAAAGTTTACAGAGCAAATTCACTTTCCATACAGCAACTCACATATACTTTGTCTCATGACACTGACTGCAATTTCCCACAATGTAGCAAACCCCCACATTTCCTTCCCATAGTTACTTCTTCCCTGTGTCCTTCCCTCCCGTGAACTCCTGCCCCCTAGCTGTTTCCCTGTAGCATACACAGCCCTTCTATTCTCCCATCATTGTTCTCTCCAAGGAGTGCATCTGCATAATGTAAATGTTCACCTCATATGCCTGTCTTTTGTTTGGCTGGAAGCCACAGAAGTGGGTTCAATTCCAGACCTGAAGGGCTGCTAGGGGCTATAGTTTCAGTGGTTCCATCAGGCTATATCAGACCAGCAAAACTGGTCCTTTTTTTTTTTTTTTTAATGATTTTGAGTTGTGTTCCACATGGTTCTCCCTCTCTATCCAGGATCTCCTACATAGATCCCACTCCAAGTGTTCGACAGCGGTAGCCGAGCACTGTCTAGTTCTTCTGGTCTCATAGTCATACAGGCTGAGGATCACATGGTGTACCAGTCTCTTGGACTAATTTTGCCACTCACCTTTAGTTTTCTTCATTCTTCTTTGCTGTGGATGAGACCCATCACTGCATCTAGATGTCTGCTTGCAAGCTTTTAAGATCCCAGTAGCTACTCACCAAAGTAGGATGTGGAACAATGTTTTGTGTAGTATGTTATGCCAATTGAGCTTGATGTCCCCTGCAACTATGGTCCCGAGCCCACAGGTCCAGCTACTTGCTTCCTCTGGGTAGCTGGCTGTGGCCAAGAAGTGACTACAACCTTATCCCTTGTCAGCTTTACTATATACCTGGGAATTTTTACAGAACATACACTTGTAGAAACATTGTCTGCCAACCCTATACATGGTCTTGGGCACTCTCTCCACTGCATGTTGTTTGTTGTTGATATGTGCCCTTGAGTCAGACCTGACTCATAGTGACCCTTCCTTGGGTTTCTGAGACGGTATCACTACAGAAGTAGATTGCCTAACCTTCCTTCCAAGGAGTGGCTGGTGGCTTTGAACTGCCAGCCTTCTGGTTAGCAGTCAAGTGCCTCAGGCACTATGCTACCAGAGCTCCTTCTCCGCTGCATTGACATACCTAATAGTTCAGCCTGTCCACCCATCTATCCACCTGTATATCCATGTTTGCACAAAGGCTCTTTCATTTACATGTACATAAATGAAAATGAAACAATAATAAATGCTATATATATGTAAATAACATCATTCCTCTAAAAGACAGTTTGGCCTTAGAACACTGGTAAAGCCATGAACTTTATCTTCTCCTATCACAGCACAGCCCTGGAAATCTCACGTAAAAATGGATGCATTGTTCATTCCCTCAGCTAGTTTCCTCCTTTGTGTTTGTAATGTGAAACATGCCTCTTTGGTTCCTGACCCTGTGAAGGAAGAGGAGGAGTCCCTGGGTCATGCAAGCAGTTAATGTCCCTAGCTGCTAACCAAATGGTTGAAGACTCGAGTCCACACAGAAACACCTGGGAAGAAAGGCCTGGTGATCTATTCTGAAAATCCACCTATGAAATCCTGTGGATCCCAATGGTTTGGTACACAATTAATCACTGGGATGGTACAAGATGAGACAATGCTGTGCTCCACTGTGCATGGGGTAGCCATGAGCCTGGGGCCAATCAACAGCACCTAACAACAACAGTTGGAAGTTGGTGGGGTGCCACCTCAGGAGAGATGGCTGCAATTGCCCCAGGATCTCTTGCTAGAAACTTCTAGCAATTGGAAAAGTGAGAGAGGCTTCCTGGAAAACAGGTGCCAACCACACACTCACAGTGGGAGACGTGTGTATTCTGAAAGACACAGATAGATACCTTGCTATGAAATAGCGTGCATCACAGGAAGCCCTCCTTACCCCCAGCTCTGTGGGTTTGGGCTAGAGGGAAGGTCCACTCTGACATGTTGACCTGTTTATTCAGATTTTATACTTTCCCTGGATAGGAAATAAATCTTAGCAGTGGGGTCTGTTGAGGAGTTACTGAGGTGGAAGAAGGGGAGGAATGAAAGAAAGGCAGAGATAGAGGGTAAGTGAGGAGTTTCTGATTCTCTGCCATGCCAGAGACCTAGAAACCAACAAGTATAGGCCTCAACCCTGCCCTCTGCCTGAAGGAAAGAAACAATCAGGAGACTCTCAGCACTGTCAGATTCTCTAAACAGGCTGGCAGTTTTGGGGTTTTGGGGCAGCAAACTTCCTAAAGTTGTATGATCAGTGAAATGGCTCTGGGAGGTTGGTAGGGTATTAGGGAAGTAGTTTCAGTGACGGATCCTTTTCTTATTAGAACTCAGCTCCAGGAGAGGATTACAACATAGTGGAAGAGCAGGGCTACCCCAGGGGTTCCAGTACCAGTACTAGTTGCCTCTGAGTTGACTGTGACTCATAGTGACCCCATGTGCATCAGAGTAGAAGTACTGTTGTTAGGTGCTGTAGCATTGGTCCCAGACTCATGGCAACCCCATGCACAATGGAAAACACCATTTCCCAGTCTCGTGCCATCTCCACGATAAACTGTGTATCAGATCATAGGGTTTTCAATGGCTGATTCTTCAGAAGTAGATTGTGAGACCTTTCTTCCTAGGCATCTCTGGATGGACTCAAACTTCCAAGCTTTTGGTTAGCAGTTGAGTAGATTAACATATGCACGACCCATAGACTCCAGAGTGTATAGACTGTCAGTTTGTCATACTGTGGTGACTTGAGTGTTGCCATGAGGCTGGAGGCTGTGCCAGCAGGGGTGCCCATGCTGGCCCAGGTTAGGTGGAGCTTCCAGACTGAGACAGACTTGGAAGAAAGAAGAGGCCATCCACTTC
>NW_006921887.1:3334520-3341856 GCF_000298275.1 Orycteropus afer afer
CAGACTTGGAAGAAAGAAGAGGCCATCCACTTCTCAAAGAATTGGCCAGTGAAAACCTTATGAATAGTAGTGAAACACTGTCTGATATATTACTGGAAAATTTTAATGAATAGCTCTGAAACATTGTCTGATAGAGTGCTGGAAGATGACCCCTTCAGGTCGGAATGCACTCAAAATATGACTGGGAAAGAGCTGCCTCATCAGAGTAGGGCCTACCTTAGTGATATGGGTAAAGTAGAGCTTTTGGGCCCTCCATTTGCTGAAGTGGCTCAACTCAATATGAGAAGAAACAGCTGCAAACATCCATTGATAATTGGAACATGGAATGTATGAAGTATGAATCCAGGACAATTGGAAGTTGTCAAAAATGAAATGGAACACATAAAGATTGATATCCTAGGCATTAGTGAGGTGAAATGGACTGGTTTTAGCCATTTTGAATCAGATAACCATATGATCTACTATGCCGGGAATGACAAATTGAAGAGGAATGGTGTGGCATTCATCATCACAAAGAATGTTTCAAGATCTATCCTGAAGTACAGTGCTGTCAGTGATAGGATAACATCCAGACCCCTACAAGGAAAGCCAGTTAATACTACTGGCTATTCCATTTTACTTTTATTCAATTTTGGCTATATTATTCAAATTTAAGCACCTACCACCAAATCGAAGATAAGGAAACTGAAGATTTTTCAATTTTTGCAGTCTGAAATTGACCAAACATGCAATCAAGATGTGCTGATTATCACTAGTGACTGGAGTGCAAAGTTGGAAACAAAGAAGAATCACTGGTAGTTGGAAAATTTGGTCTTGGAGATAGAAATAATGCTGGACATCAGATGAGAGAATTTCGCAAGACCAATGACTTATTCATTGCAAATACCTTTTTCAACAACACAAACGATGACTATACACATGGACTTCACCAGATAGAGTACACAGAAATCAGACTGACTACGTTAGCGGAGAGAGGCAATGGAGAAGCTCAATATCATCAGCCAAAACAAAGCCAGGAGCTGATTATGGAGCTGCCCATCAACTGCTCATTTGGAAGTTCAAGATGAAGTTGAAGACAATTAAAATAAGTCCACAAGAGCCAAAATATGACCTTGATTATATCCCTCCTGAATTTAGAGACCATCTGAAGAATAGATTTGATGCATTGAACACCAATGACCGAAAACCAGAAGAATTGTGGGATGACATCAAGAACATCATCCATGAAGAAAGCAAAAAGTCATTAAAAAGACAGGAAAGGAAGAAAAGACCAAAATGGATGTCAGAAGAGACTCTGAAACTTTCCCTTGAATGCAGAGTAGCTAAAGGAAATGAAAAAAAAAAAAAAAAAAAAAAAAAAGATAAAAAAGCTAAACAGAATATTTCAAAAAGCAGCTTGAGAAGACAAAGTCAATTATTATAATGAGATGTACAAAGACTTGGAGTTGGAAAGCCAAAGGGAAGAACATGCTTGGCATTACTCAAGCTGAAAGAACTGAAGAGGAAATTTAAGCCTCGAGTTGCAATATTGGAAGATTCTATCAGCAATATATTGAATGATACAGGAAACATCAAAAGAAGATTGAAGGAATACACAGAGTTACTGTACCAAAAAAAAATTTTGTTGATGTTCATCCATTTCAGGTGGTGTCATATGATCAAGAACCAATAGTATTGAAGGAAGAAGTCGAAGTTGCACTGAGAGAAGTAATGAAAAATAAGGCTCCAGGAATTGACGGGATACCCATTAGTTTCAACAAATGGATGCTACCCTAGAGGCATTCACTCGGCTGTGCCAAGAGATTTGGAAGACAACTACCTGGTCAACTGACTGAAAAACATCCATATTTGTACCCATTCCAAAGAAAAGTGATCCCATAAAATGTGGAAATTATTGAGCATCATTAATATCACATGAAAGTAAAATCTTACTGAAGATAATTCAAAAACAGTTACAGCAGTATATTGACAAAGAACTTCCAGAAATGCAAGCTGGATTCACAAGAGGATGTGGAATGAGATATGGCATTGTTGATATCAGAAGGATCTTGGCTCAAAGCAAGATGTTTACTTGTGCTTTATTGACTATACAAAGACATTAGGTTGTGTGGATCATAACAAATTATGGATAACATTGAGAAGAATGGGAATTCCATAACACTTAATTGTGCTCATGTGGAACTTGTACATAGACAAGGAGGCTGTCATTTGAACAGAACAACAGGATACTGCATGGTTTAAAATCAAGAAGGGAGTGCATCAGGGTTGTATCATTTCACCATGTTTATTCAATCTGTATGCTGAACAAATAATCCAAGAAGCTGGACTATATGAAGAAGAGCATGGCATCAGGATTGGGGGAAGACTCATTAACAACCTGTGTTGTGCAGATGACACAAGTTTGCTCACTGAAAGTGAGGATGACTTGAAACACTTACTGTTGAAGATTGAAGACTACAGTCTGCAGTATGAATTACACCTCAATATAAAGAAATCAATAATGCTCATAATGGAATTAATAAGCAGTATCATGATAAATGGAGAAAAGATTGAAGTTGTCAAAGACTTCATATTACTTGGTTCTACAATCAACATCAATGGAAGCAGCAGCCAAGATATCAGACATCACATAGCATTGGGCAAATCTGTTTCAAAGGACCTCTTGCAAGTGCTGAAGAACAAATATGTTTCCTTGAAGACTAAGGTGTGCCTGACCAAGCCATTTTTTAGAATTGTGATGTTGGTGAAGAATGCTAAAAGTACCATGGACTGCTAAAAGAACTAACAGATCTGTCCTGGAAGAAATGCAGCCGGAATATTCCTTGGAAGCAAGAATGGCCAGACTGTCTCACCTACTTTGGTCATATTGTCGGAAGGGATCACTCCCTTGAGAAGGACATCATGCTTGGCAAAGTGGAGGAACAACAAAAAAGGGGAAGGCCCTCAACAAGATGGATTGACACAGTGGCTGCAACAATGGGCTCGAGTATAGCAAAGATCGTCGGGCTGACACAGTTGTTTTGTTCCACTGTGTGTGAGGTCTCTATGAGTCAGAGATGACTCGACAGCACCTAACAATAACAACAACAAAATAGACTTCATGGATAGAAACTTGACAAACTGATAAGCCAAGTTGAACTGGATGCTGAAGATCAGAGAGAAGAGAGGAGAAGCTAACCAGACAAGAGTCTAGAAATGCTGAAAGACCCAAATTAAGGTTTTTAATTATTTTTTTAAATTGTGATTTGGATGAAAGTTTATGGAGCAAATTCATTTTCCATACAGCAGTTCATTCACATTTTGTTTCATGACACTGATTGCAATCCCCATAACGTAACAGCTGTCTTCCCACTTCCTCCCTGTGGTTACCTTTTCCCTGTGTCCTTCTTTCCTATACATTCCTGCCCTCTGAGCTATCACCCTGTGCAAATACTGCCCTTCTGATCTCCCATGGGTGATTGTTCTAAGGAGGGTAGCTACTGGGTGTAAATGTTCACCTTATATACCTGTCTATTGTTTGGCTGGAAGCCATGGGAGTGAGTTCAAGTCTAGGCATAAAGGATGACTAGAAGCCTTAGTCTTGGAGGTTTCACCAGTCTCTATCAGACCAGTAAGCTTGGTCTTTTTTATGATTTTGAGTTTTGTTCTACATTTTCCCTTCCACTCTATCCAGCACCTCCTACACTGATCCCTTTCTGAGTAGTTGGTAGTGGCTGCTGGGAACCATCTATTTCTTCTTGCCTCAGGATCATATAGGCTGAAGCTTACATGGTAAATCATTTCCATGAGTCTTTGTTTTTCTTCATTATTCTTTGCTCTGGACAAGGAGAGGTCAGTGGTTGCACCTTAGATGGTCATTTGCAAGTTTTTAAGGCCTCAGTCACTACTCACCAAAGTAGGACACAGAACAGTGGTTGTTTTGTATGTGTGTGTAGCGGTGTGTGTGTGTGTGTGTGTGTGTTGTGCCAATTGAGCTCAATCTCCCCCAGGGTCATGGTCCTGAGACCAAGCCTCAACATCTCAAAAAGGACCAAATTAAGGTTTTGTAGTCCATTTTAGTGTCTTTGTTTTGTTCCAGGAGCAATAGGAGACTATTGATGGACTTTAACTGGAGAAGCAAAGTGATAAATTTTTCAATATACAAAAAAGAAAAAAATCTTCTAAGTGAAGTCTGGCACTGAATTGAAGGCTGGGCAAGAATAGGTGCTGGTCAAATAGTTAGGATAAGAGATGATGTCACTGACAAGTATGGTAGTAGAGGGAGTGGAGAGAAATGGATGGATTAGAAGACAGGGGGAAAATTTGAAATGATTTGATAATGACTTAGATATGTATTGAGCTCCTTGGCTTGCATATCTGGCCTGGTAGGGATGCCACTGAAATGAACCCTTCAGAAAGACTAGGTTTGGGATGGAGGTAGAATTTTAGGATGAGTTTATAGGGGAGAAGAGTCTTTGGGTGTTTATAATTCTTAGCCTTTCTCTTCAGAGTGACTAGAGTAGTTTCTATCATACTTGAGTTAGGCTGCTCAAGAATTTAATATACAGAATAAGGTTTGAAAGATCCAGTTACCACCAGAAGATCAGAGGGAACCAAGAAGGGGATCAGGAACCCTTAAAAAAAAAAAGGAGTTCTAGGGCCTAATATTAGTCCTCCATACCCTAAACTTGCGTTATACATAGTATTACAACACTACAGGCCCTCACTGTGATTTTGTATCCTGAGAATTCAGGGAAGCCCCGCATGTTCCTGGGCATGGACATGCTCTCTTTCTCTTGGCCTGAGGCTCCTGAGGCCGCAGAACCTCCAGATGGTTCTCCTGCCACCTGGAGGACAGATGTGGACAAGGAGACTGGTCCTCCCTGCTTCTCTCTCAAACAGCACGGGCACAGAGGATCCATGGGGAGAAAACGAAGGAACTGGTCACTCCAAGAAGTTGTACAGACCAGTGTCAACAGGTTCATTAAGAGTTCAAGAGTCCAGGAAAGTCAGGTATGAACATGGATATATTCCTGAGAGCCGGGGGGACAACTGAATCACCTTCTCCCATAGAATACCCCTGAGCACTGTTATCAGAAAAGGATGGACTGAATCATGAGTCTGTCTGACTTGACTGTTTTTGTACTCCTATAGACACATCTGGTAAACTGGTGGGTTAGTGGAAACGAGGGAAACCCTTCATGAGATAGACTGATTTAACAGCCACAACAACGGACTCAAACATTCCAATGATCATGAAGATGATGCAGAACTGGTCAAGGGTTCCTGTGTTAAACACAAGGTTGCCAGGAGTTGGAGCTGACTTGACAGCAACTAAAAACAACAATATACACATATATTAAGCTACTCTTTCCATCAGGAGATGAGGACAGACTTATCTGTGAATTTGTGGGATCTCCTTCTCTTTGGGGATCTGCCTACCTGCATGAAGCATGCATTTTCAAGAATTTAACAGTAAAGGTAATACCTCTGTGGGTAAGGCCTGAAGCTCTCCTGTTTTGCCTATGACTGGGTAGATAAGTTTTATTCTGTGTACAGTTTTAATAAACTCACTTGTCCATTCCACTAAGCTTTGCTTTCTAATATCAACATTATAAAACCTAACGGTGATTTTTCCAAATCTCCATCTGCTCAACTTCTATGTCTTTGTTGAACAAGGAAAAGAGATGTCATTTATTGGGCCCCTAAAACTCCAAGACATAAAGGAAGCTGTCTAACAATATCAACTTTTGGATTTTTTTTTTTTTAATGGCATGAAAGTATGAAATATCCTCTCAGTTGAGAAAACTGTTCTTCAAGGAAATTGATCTTAACCTACTAATTGCTATATATTATCTGGTCCTGTAAAATGATGTAGTAGACACATTTCTCCATCAATAATTATGAATTAATCAAATATTTATCACAAAGTGGGGCACATTGAGGCAATATATGCCTTTTCCTGGACTCACAAGACTGGTTGTGCAAGATTATTTTTCATTTTCACAAATCCATTTTCCAAATCCATTTTCATCCTTCTTTGCTCTGCTCTGTCCCAGGAGGCTGACACATATGGACGGCATCAATGGTCTCCCTTATTTGGGGGATTCTGTTGGGTTCAGCCAATGGGAGGTGCTGGTAGGAGGTCAGAGGGTGTAGAGGGAGAGGACAAGGAACTTTTGACTCTCCCTGCTGTGCTGTAGTGGCTCTTTTTCTTTACAGTTGGCCGAATTCCCATCAGAAGACTCCTCTCCCACACCACAGCTCTTCCTAGATTCTGGGCACTCAACTTCCTCCCATTGCCCCTTCTAGCTTAGTTTAAAAAGCTACCCATTGTCCTTAGGGTACCTCACCATCCCTGTCTATACCTTTGAGATTAGGCCCCTTAAAGCACCCTTTGATTACTTTCTTGAATGCCCTCTGATTTCTGTTTGGACTTGACCATCACACTACCAATAGTGAAATAAAGGCCATCTGCACTTCCATCCAGCCTCTTCGTTATGTTCCCACATTCCCTCCTGTGTCCAGCAACCAGGGACCTTCTAGAGAGGTGCCTCTTTGGGACATTCTGGCTTTCATGAGCATCTCCCCCCGGGTCTCACCAGACATTTCAGACAATCAATAGGCAGGGAAGGCATTTCAGCTTTGTGAAGCTGTATGCTCTAGAAACACCTGCATTTCCATTATGCTTAGAACCACTGACTTCCGGAAAAGCCTCAACTCTCCATTAAATTCAGAGATCCAAAAAAGCTTCAAAATGATTATAAATTTCACATTGCCTTTTGCATTAGGCTTAATATTAACTGAAAATGATATTATCATTATTGTTATTAACCCATACGTATTTGAAAAAACAGAGATTTTATTACCCCAACTTCCCTTATACAAGAAAAAGGATTGAGAAAGAATTGCATGGTTTTGACAGTTTGCCGAATATTTCTTTAGCAAGAACAGAGAAGAAAAAAATAGTCATGTTTTTATTCCTTCATAGTCTTTGTACAGGAGCTCTGGTGGTGTAGTGCCTAAGGCATTTGACTGCTAACCAGAAGGTCAGTAGTTGAAACCCATCAGTCACTCTTCAGAAGGAAGATGGGGCTATCTACTTCAGTACAGATTTACAGCCTTGGAAACCCTGTGAAGATAGCTAAGAGTTGGAATCAACAGGGTGGCAGTAAGTTTAGTGAGAGAATTTGTACTACATGCTATGAAGAAAAACTTAAGGCTCCTAATTTGATAAGAAATTCTTCTAATATTTTGGGCAAGGTTAAATTAATGTTCTAAAGTCAAGATTTTGTTTTAAAATCAAGAAGGGAGTGTGTCAGGGTTGTATCCTTTCTCCACACTTATTCATTCTATA
>NW_006921887.1:3342596-3356839 GCF_000298275.1 Orycteropus afer afer
CGCGGGATCGGGCAGTGTTTCATTCTGCTGTGCATGGGGTCGCTATGAGTCGGAAACGACTCGATGGCACTTAACAACAACAACAAATGTTCTGTTTTGGGCAAGGTTAAATTAATTACTGGGATCAGTTAAGGTATTCATTAGTCTTAGTCCTTGGGGCACCTCAAATTGCTTCTGTAGTGTTTGTTGATTAGTTCTAGAGTTAGACAAGAGTAGGAGTTAAAGGCTGCCTTTATTGGACATTTTCTTGCTGGTCTCAAAATTGGAGGAGTTTGACCTTTCCAATTCTAGATCATTCTAAATAATGTGTTTAACTACAGTTTATTGAGGTGGATGTGGTGCTAGGTATTTTACATTTACAATCTCCCAATCTTCATTTTTGGCAAGCAAAGTTGTGTTATCTGTATGTTGCAGGTTGTTAATGATTCTTCCTGCAAGTCTGACGCCACGTTCTTCTTCATATAGTCCAACTTCTCAGATTATTTGCTCAGCATGCTGCTGGTGGTGTTGTTAGGGGCCATCATGTCATTCCAACTCCTCGTGAAACCAGGTGCAACAGAATGAAATGCTGCCTGGTGCCTGGTCCTGCACCACCCTCACCAGCATTGCTGCTGTGCTTGAGCCCGTCATTGCAGCCACTGTGTCAACCCCTCTCATTAAGGGTCTTCCTCTTTTTTGCTGACCCTCTACTTTACCAGGTATGATACCCTTCTCCAGGGACTAGTCCCTTCTGATAACATGACCAAAGTATGTGAGATAAAGCCTGGCTATCCTTGCTTCTAAGGAGAGTTCTGGCTGTCCTTCTTCCAAGACAGATTTGTTTGTTCTTCTGGCAATGCATGGTATATTCAGTGTTCCTGGCCAACATCTTAATTCAAATGCATCAATTCTTCTTTAATCTCCCTTATTCATTGTCCAGCTTTGACGCATGTATGAGGCTATTGAAAATACCATAGCTTAGGTCAGGTGCACCTTAGTCTCCAAAGTGACACTTTAAAAAGGTCTTTCCCAAGTCTTAAAGTAACACTTTACAGAGGTTTATGCAGCAGATTTACCTAATACAATACTTCCTTTCAGTTCTTGACTGCTGCTTCTGTGGGCATTTATTACAGATCCAAGTAAAATGAGCATTTCACTTGCTCAGCATACTCACTGCCATCGAGTTGATTTGACTCATAGTGACCTCTCCTTGGGTTTCCGGGGTGGTATCTCTATGGAAGTAGATTGCCCAGTCTTTCTTTTGAGGAGTGACTGGTGGGTTTGAACCACCAGCCTCTGGTTACCAGTCAAATGCCTTAGGCATTACACCACCAGTGCTCAGCATAGAGATTGGAAAAATAAGATGAAAGGACATAACTCTTCAGCACATCATTTCCCATCTTAAACCATGCACTATCCCCTTGTCTGTTTGAAATGTTCATAGGGAGTCATAAAGAGAAGAGTTTTGATAACTCAATGCTGCTCCCTTCTAGCTGTAAAATAGTTTGATATTTACATTATATAATAATATTCCCCTATAATGGGTTGTATTCATCGGATTCAGAAGTTACTCTAGCTCTTTAAGGAGAAAAATATTTAATACAGGGATTCAGCTAATTACAAAGATTATTGGAAGAGCTAGAACAGTAATCTCTGAGCTGTGCTGCCAGGAATTACTCTTGAAACAACACTGCTGGTCATTGGGCTAAGCTGGTGACCAGAAGCCTAGATGCAGTATGAAAACAAGAACAATTATGGACTTGAAGTCAACAGACTGGTAAAACTCATGTTTTCATACTTATGAGTTGGGCAACAGATGTAACTTCTCTGAGCCTTAATTTCTTCAGTTGTAAAATCAGATAATGAATGTGAAAACAGCTAGGCCAGTGCTTGTCATATACAAGTGTGTATTGGTTAATATCAATATTATGTTCTATGGAATGTTGTTGTTGTTGTTATGTGCCGTCGAGTCAAACCCGACTCATAGCGACCCCTCCTTGGGTTTCCGAGGCAGTATCACTACGGAAGTAGGATTGCCCAACCTTCCTTCCGAGGAGTGGCTGGTGGGTTTGAACCGCCAGCCGTCTGGTTAGCAGGCAAGTGTCTTAGCCACTATGCTACCAGAGCTCCTGTTCTATGGAATAGGACATGTGATTTAAATGCTGTGTGAACACCATATTAAAACCATATGGGAGTCTACTTCAGGTCATTCTTGTCACTGCTGCTGCTGCTCTTACTGATGCTAGAGCTCATGGTGGAGGCCATAAGAATGGGTGACAGCAGAGGCGGTGGCTAAGACAGTGGTGGCAGGAGCACAGCAAGAGAAAGCAAGAAAAGAAGGAACAGAGCAAGCCCAGCCCCAATCCCTGTGAGCAACAGGAGCAGCCTGGGCCCTGCAGTGCCTGCAGCCCCTGTGTGCTAATCCAAGACAAAGCCTGAGAGTTTGTGCCCAAAGCCATGTCCTCTGCCTCGCCTGCCTATATCCTACTCATAGTCTACTGCTGCATGAGTCTGGGTTTGTGGTTTAAAGCCATTAGGGGGAAATAATAAACAAAAGGAGAGCTTCTTTTCCTTTGAAAAAACAAAAACAAAAAAGCCATGGGATCGTATATATGTGGTTGAACATTAACAAATGGATGTCAAGTGGTACATACTTGTAGTAGGTACTCAGTTAAGTTTTTCCTCACCCCCTCTCCCCCAGATGTGGTAATGTGCTTATTTGAGAATGGAAGAAAAGAGATGAAGACTGGAACAATGGGCATTTATGATTAAAAGGTAAGATGGGGCCAGAGAATAGAGGGTTATCCATTAAAACAAACAAACAAAAAAAAAAAGTAGGCAAAATGAAAAACAGAAAATAGGGGCTGATGGCTGTTTTTGGGTAGGGGGTGACATGATAAATTTGGTACTTTAGCAAATAAATATTGCAACCACATTCAAGAAGTGAGCTGTTCTTGCAATGGTTAATAAGAGATGAATACTTTTTCAAGACTTTTGAAAAGAATGTTCCAATTTCATGGAAAATGCCCTTTGGGAAACCACTGAAGTCGACTCTAATCTGTAATTACTGAGGAATATTTAATTGAAACAATGCCTTTCATTGTTAAGCTTTGAAGTATATCCTCCCAACAGGTACAGGACTGTAGGCCTGGGACATACCCTTTCTGGGTCATACACAGAAGGGCTGAGAACTAGAATAGTCAAGGTCAGATAGAGCTGACCTAACTCCAGGAAGATTATGTCCCCAAAAAAGGTACATACCTGGCAAGATAAACAAGAAAAGTCAAAGTACACCCCATCCTACAAATATGTGCTAGTTACATAGAGAAGGAGATAGCCAAACTCTTCCTATCTGCCCAGGAATGAGTTTGGACTTGATAAATCATGCAACCTCTTCGCATGGCATCTGTAAAATCAATAAGGACCTCAAATGATTATAGCTTAAGTGACTGGAAACAGAGTTTCTAATAGCTTCTAAGGTCAAGAAATTTTAGAACTGAAATCAACCTTGCTGGGAATCTAGTAGTTGTTTAAAGTCGATGCTTGATAAATTTTGAGCCAAATGTCTCATCTACCCCAAATCTCTCATTTTTAAAATGAGGTAACTAAAGTCCAGACAGTTAAGTAATTTGCTAAACGTGACCAACTAGATGGTGGCAGAGCCAGAACTAGAACTCAAGTCTGTTGGGTTTTGATTTATGTTTTACATTTTGCTTTGGGCTCCTGTTTTTGAGAGCATGGGTAACATGCATAGTGGCATTGCATAATGAGAAATGTTTAGTCTATTTCTGTGTTCTGTGCCCCAAAATAGGCCATTATGATCATCTTTCTGGGCCTCTGTGAGATTCTTGTGTCTCTACAATGATTTTTTGAGTAGAAACATCACTTCTACAATGCACTCAATAGAGACACACTGAGCATTTGGCTTCTATGGTGAAACCAAAGGCCAGGTTCTAGGGCAAGGGCTGGCTTGACATTCATGGATTTCTCCTGAACGTTAACCAGTAACACCAACTGTCAGTGAGTCAATTCCAGCTCATAGCCCATGTGTGTCAGAGTAGAACTAAGCTCCACAGGCTTTTCAGTGATTGGTTTTGCTTCTTATGCATCTCTGAATGGACTCAAACTTCCAACCTTTTGGTTAGCAGCCACATGAGGTAATTATTCGGACTACCTAGGGACTGCTTCTGAACCTTAACTGACACTGAAATCATTAAATGTTTCCTCCAGCTTTCTTCTTCGGTGTTAAAAGACAATAAAAACACAGAGACAAAGCAGGGTCATAAAATGCTATTGACAAATCTAACACATTCACAGGGGACAAAGACAAATAGACAGACAGACAGACAGAAAGAGATTGACAGGACACAAAGTAAGAACAAGAGGAGGGAGAGAATAAATAGATGCATATATCAGTGGACCCATCTTTTCCTGTACACACCCTCCACCAGGAATCTGAAAGCCGGGCTCTAATTCAGGAACTCTGAAGCTGTTTTGCTTTTCCTTCCACAGTTTCTAGGTTTCTGATCCCCTAACAAGGATTCCCATGAGGAAATTAATATTCTCTCATCTCAGGGGGAACTATTTGCAAAGACCCATTCTCTCTCTTCTTCCCTGTAGGTAGTGATTCATATAAAGCTGAGAGAGAAAGTCCAACATCTCCAAGTGTTAAGACCCCCTAGCCTAGCAATCTGACACAGCAACTGTTCTTGTCAGTGGAATGTCTTGTCACAGTTCCCTCAGTAGCACCAGATGCTTCACAGAGGGTGGCCTTTGGTGGCATCATCCAGAAGCAGTGACTCCTCTCAGGCTGTAGAATCACCTTCCATGGTCCATGGTGACTACTGTCAGTTCTTATGTCAGGGCCCTTCTTAGGTCTCAAAGTTTCTCAGTTCTTCCATTAGTTTCTCTGCTGTTTAGCAGAAGGACTGCATACAACCTTCTCAGCATTACCTCTGGAGGTCAGTTCCCAGCATATCCCTGGTACCTTTTAACCAGCAATTCCACAATATGAATCTATAGCAACCCTTCTATACTTGAGAGAAAAAATGTCATACATGTTTACAAGGATCTGATCATGGTAGCATCATTGTAGCATTATTTGTAATGATAAAAACTTGAAAACAACTTAATTACCCATCTATAGGAGATGAAGTAAATAAATGTTGCCATCTTCATACAATGGAATAAATAAAGTGTATGAAAAGAATGATATAGAGCTAACTGAATCAACCTGGGTGAATTTTTAAAATATAATGATGAAAGGAAAAGCAGTATACAGCAGGACAGCATTTATATAGTTTGAAAGCAGGCATAACAATGGGATGCATTGAGGAGGTGGGCAGAACTAGTAACCAGTTGCTATTGAGTTGATTTCGGCTCACGTTGACCCCTTATGAGTCAGAGTAGAGCTGTGCTCCATAGGGTTTTCAGTGGCTGTTTTATTTTAAACTAGATCTTTAGGCCTTTCTCTTGAGGTGCCTCTGGGTAGACTCAAACAGCTAACCTTTTAATTAGCAGCCAAGAACTTTAACTCTTTGTGACACCCTGGGACTCTGGAAGTGAACAGAGACTTGAATAAAATAAGAAAATAAGCCCTGGAATATTTGGGGGAAGAGGGTTCAAGGCAGATGAAATTGCAAGGGCCTATGGCCTGAAGTAAGAATTTTGATGGTGCAATGGTGAAAGCATTCAGTTGCTAACCAAAAGTTGGTGGCTCAAATGGGAAAAAGAAGAGGCAGTCTACTTTCATAAAGATTTACAGCCTCAGAAGTCATATGGGGGCAGTTCTTCTCTGTCCTATAGGGTCATTATGAATCAGAATTGACTTGATGGTTATGGGCTTGGTTTTGATTATGTTGTGCAACCATCACCACTATCTTTTTCTAAAACCTTTTCATCACTCCAGATAATCTGTGCCCATTAAGCAATACCTCTCCATTCTCCCTTTCCCCACGCCCCAGTAACCTCTGATCTACTCTGATCTCCGTGCATTTGCTTATTCTAAATATTTCATAAATGGGTATATTGGATATCTAGTGCTGCTCTAACAAGAATATACCACAAATGGGATGGCTTGAACAAACAGGAGTTTATTCTCACAGTTTTGGAGGCCAGAAGTCTGAGTTCAAAATGCCAGGCTCTAGGGGCTGGGTGAAAGCCCCTTGACCTTGGGCTTCAGCTCTACCTCTTGCTCCCAGCCCACTGAAGCTAGAGGCATCTCTTCCCTCAGGTAGCTGCTGGCTGCTGAGGCTGATAAACCCAAGGTCAACAAGTGAAAAGGCACAGTCCTGATATTACCAAACCACAGGACAGGCCATTGATTCAAGTCCACTGAAAGTCCCAAGATTGGCAGAGCATGGCAGGCTGCGGAACAATGACTCGGCTACATGCAGGGTTCAAGTGTGCCATAAGCTGGAGACTTTCCTCAAAGTTGCTTCTTATATACTGGAAACAGTCCACATCCCTAAAGCAGCTATTCAGCTGCTCCAGTAGATTCTGTCGTGGAGTTAATTACCACTCTCACCATGGGGAATAACTACATCCAGCTGCCCAGCCACTCAACCAGGCCCAGCCAAATTGACACATAAACTTAACTACCACAATGGAATCATACAGTATTTGCCTTTGTGTGTGACCTATTTCATTCAATACGTTTTCAGTCCATTCACGTAATAGCAAGTATAAGAGTTTCATTTCTCTTTAGGACTAAATAATATTCCTTTGAATGTATATACTACATTTTGCTTATTTAGTCATCTATTGATAGGCAGTTAGGTTGTTTCTACCTTTTGGTTATTGTGAATATTGGAATATTTTGACTAGAGAAGTCTGTCAGCTGATTTATGCTTAAATTGATATTGGCTACCATTGAGAGTGAACTCTAAATAGGTAAAGAAGAAAACAAGAATGGTTGTGAAGTTGTAGTGGTCATTCAGACATGATGCTGGCTCAGGGAGAGTGAAAGCAGTGGTAGGGAGATGCAGTTGGATTTGATAAGTAATTTGAAAGTAGAAAAAACCAAAACTCACTGCCATTGAGTTGATTTGACCCATAGCAACTCCTCCTTGGATTTCCAAGGTGATATCTCTACAGAAGTAGATTGTCCAATCTTCTTTCTGAGTAGTGGCTGGTGGGTTTGAACCACCAGCCTTCTGGTTAGCAGTCAAATGCCTCAGAGACTATGCTACCAGAGCTCCTTTTGAAGGTAGAGCTGGTAGGAATTGCTCAGAAACAAAATTTGGATATGAAAGAAAGAGATGAGCCAAAGCTTTTGGCCTGAAATTAGTTGTCATTCACTCATGTGGGGAAGACCAGGGGAGATGTTGTTTTACAGTGAATCTCCATGTCTTATGCAATTTGGTGCAAATATCAGAAAAAAAGGGAAAGAGTCCAACTTATTTTGTGAGACTTGTATGATCTTGATTCCAAATCCCACCCAGGAAAACAAAATTCTCTGTAGATCAGTTTCATTTATGAACGTTGCTCTGGTTACCTATTGCCACTCTGACAAGAATATACCACAAATGGGATGGCCTTAATTAACAGGAGTTTATTCTCATACAGTTCAGGAGGCTAAAAGTCCAAGTTCTGAGTGCCAGGCTCTAGGGGTTCAGCTCTGCCTCTTGCTCTCGGCCCATTGAAGCTAAAAGCATCTCTCCACTTAGGTAGCTGCTGGCTACTGAGCTGACAAACCCAAGGTCAACAAGTGAAAAGGCACAGTCCTGATGTTAACAAACCACATGGCAGGCCATTCATTCAAGTCCACTGAAAGTCCCAAGGTCAGCAGATCATGGCAGGCTGTTGGGCAACCACTCGACTATGTTTTTCATATAAACTCTTAGGAGGGAAATTGTTTAACTTGATAAAGGTTTTCTTCCAAAAACCTACTGTAGTCATCATATTTAATGAAAACAATTTCAGATGCATTTCCTTTAAGGTTAGGAATAAATCATGTGTGCTTTGGTATCACTGTCACTAGTCAGCATTGTACAGGAAGTCCTGTTCTATGCATTAAGGCCAGGAAGGAAGGAGACCAAATTGTTATCACTTGCAATTACAATTTCATGTGTGGGAAACCTAAGAAAATCAGCAAACTGTTAAAATTAACAAAAGAGTTCAGCAAGTTTATTAGATATAAAACCATTTGCAAATCTTTATAATCTTCTCAACAAGAAAATATAACAGAATATAGGATACCATTTATAGTAGCAACAAAATTTATAAGATACATAAGAATTAACCCAAAGAAGAAAACATATGATCGTTATAGAAAAGATTTTTAAACTACTAATGCTCATAGCCAAAAATCTGAATAAATAGAACATTAAATATCACGTAGATTAATGACTTGATTTAACATCACATACAGTTAATTTTTCTCTGATTAATCCCTAATTCAATGCACTTATAATCAAAATCCCAGAAAGATTTTTTTATAAGTATCAAACTGATTCTAAAATTTAAACAAAGGTCAAGAAATCAAATGAAATATTGCATTGGACAAATCTGCTGCAAAAAACTTCTTTAAAGTGTTAAAAAGTAAAAATGTCACTTTGAGGACTAAGGTACACCTGATGCAAGCCATGGTATTTTTCATGGCTTCATCTGCATGTGAAAGCTGGACAATGAATAAGGAAGATTAAAAAGAATTGAGGCATTGGAATTGTGGTGTTGGCTAAGAATATTGAAAATACCATGGACTGCCAGAAGAATGAATAAATCTATCCTGGAAGAAATGCAGCTGGAATGCTCATTAGAAGCAAGACTAGCCAGACTTTGTCTCATCTACTTTGCACAAGTTGTCAGAAGGCACCATTCCCTGGAGAAGGATATGGTGCTTGGTAAAGCAGAGGGTCAGTGAAAAAGAGGAAGACCCTCAATGAGATGAATTGACACAGTGGCTGCTATGATGGGCTCAAGCACCGCAATGATTGTGGGGATGGCACAGGACTGGACAATGATTCATTCTGTTGTACACAACAACAACAACAACAACACAATTTAAGCATTCTTAAGGCATTAAGGCAAAATTGAAGAGGAAGAGATATTAGAACAATAAAAGAAAGAAACCCTTTATTGATAAAGTGAACAGAACTGGCAAGACCTGGAGAAGATAACAACATCCAAAACCTACAAGCAACAAAATTTTAAAATATATAAGGAAATTCCTGTAATTCAATTAAGTCATTATTAAAAATAGCATTCAAAGCAGAGAATAAGAAAATGAGAAACCCTTAATTATAAAAATCAGTAAAGAAAAATCAGGAAGCACAAGAAAAAAAAAAGGTATAAAATACCCTTTCATAGGCAGATCACAGCAGGACAACCCAAATGGCTAAGAATTACATGAAGAATAATTCCACTTCACTAGGAATCAGGTGAACATAAAGTAAAACAAAGTGACATACCACTTAACTCATAGCAACCCCTCCTTGGGTTTCCGAGGCAGTATCTCTATGGAAGTAGATTGCCCAATCTTCCTTCCAAGGAGTGGCTGGTGGGTTTGAACAGCCAGCCTTCTGGTTAGCAGTCACATGCCTTAGGCACTATGCCACCAGAGCTCCTAACAAGTATGAGATTAGAAAAATATTAAAAGGTTGCAAAAGAACAAGTACTGGTTAGGATATGTTGTTCACTGCCATCAAATTATGCTGACTCATGATGACCCCACAACAGAATGAAAAGCTGCCCAGTTCCACATCATTCTCACAATTGCTAGCACATTTGAGTCCATAGTTGTGGCTACAGTAACAATTCATCTCACTGAATGTCTCCCACAGCCTTGAGGCCTTCTACTTTACCAAACATGTTCTAGCAAGTAATCCCTTCAATGATGTGTCCACAGCAAATGAATTGGATAGTGATCCATAGGGTTTCCATTGGCTCATTTTTGGAAGTAGATCATCAGGCCTTTTCCTCTAGTCTGCTGTAGTCTGGAATCTCTGCTGAAATCTGTCCACCATGGGTGTTGTATTTGAAATACCAATGGCATAGATTCCAGAATCTATATTATTCCATAACACACAAACCACCACTGTATGACCAACTGAAAGATGTTGGTGAGATTAAGATATGGGGAAGCAGTAATCCTTATACCCCAGTGGAAGAAGAACAAATTGGTGCAGCCTCTCTAGAGAGCTGGTAGTACTTAGTGAAATTAAGAATGCATACACACTGTGATCCAGGAGTTCTACTCCTAGGATTAGAGTCAACTAAACTCTCACATAAGGGTACAAAGACATTAAAGGATGTTCATCCAGGTTGTCTATGGTAACAAGGGTTTGGGGGTCACCTAAATGTTCACTGATGGGAAAAATGTGTGATATAATATGATGAAATACTATAAGGCCATCAGACATAATGAACATGAGTTCCATGTAATCACAGAATGGGTCTCAAAACGGTTATGAGTAAAAAAAGACTTAAAAAAAAATGAGATTCAGAGCTTGATAGCAATTTTGTAAATTAAAAACATACTGACACAAAATATCCTATTTTTCAAGGATAAGCATAGAGATGGACAACAAATACATATCTTTCCCCATTGCTGTTGAGTTGATTCCAATTCATAGAGATACAATAAAACAGAGTCGAACTGTCTCATGGGGTTTCTAAGGCTGTAATCTTTATGGAAGCAGATTGTCACATCTTTCTCCTGGAGAGACACTGGTGAGTTTGAACTGCCAACTTTTGGTTAAAAGCCAAGTGCTTAATCACCATGCCACCAGGGAACCCCTAAAATACTATAGTGGGTGCATATGAGAGAAAGGGACTGGTACAGGATTAAGTGGAAAAATATAAAAATAATAAGAGAGGCCTTACATGGACAAATGTTCAATATTGTTGTTATTGATGTTGTTGTTGTTGTTTTGTGTCATCAAGTCAGCCCAACTCATAGCCTTGGGTTTCCAAGGTGGTATCACTACAGAAGTAGGATTGCCCAATCTTTCTTCCGAGGAGTGGCTGGTGGGTTTGAACTGCCAGCCTTCTGGTTAGCAGTCAAGTGCCTTAGGCACTATGCTACCAGAGTATTATGGTCAAATTGGTTCCAGCTCATAGCAACCTTACGTATAATTGAACAAAACGTTATCTGCTTCACTATCAAAATCATTACTGTGTTTGAGTCCTTGTTGCAGCCATGGTGTCAATCCATCTCATTGAGTGTCTCCCTCTTTGGCTAACCCTCTATCAAACATGATGTCCTTCTCCAGGGATTAGTCTCTCTTGATGCTGTGTCCAAATTATGCAAGACAGTCTTGCCATCCCCACTTCTATGGAGCATGCATCCTGGATTTAATTTCTCTAAAATGGCTTTGTCCCTTCTTTTGGTAGTCCATGATATATTCAATGTTCTCCATCAATACCACAATTAAAATATGTCAGTTTTTCTTTGGTATTCCTTACTTATTGTTCAGCTTCCATATACATATAAGGTGACTAAACATATCATGGCTTGGGTCAGGTACATCTCAATCATCAAAATGACAGCTTTGCTTTTTAAGATTCTAAAGAGGTCTTTTGTCACAGATTTGTGCAATGCCACACATCATTTGATTTCTTGACTGCTGCTTCCATGGGCATTGATTGTTGATCCAAGTAGAATGAAATCTTGACAAATGCAACGTCTTCACCATCTATGATGATGTTGTTTATGCATCCAGTTCACATTCAGGTGTAATGCACACTGAAGGCAGTAGTCTTTTACCTTCATCAGTAAGTGCTTTAAGTGGCCTTCATTTCTGGCAATCAAGTTATGTCATCTGCATGTTGAAGCTTGTTAATAAGTCTTCCCCAGTTTTGATGCCATGTTCTTCTGTATAGAGTCCATCTTCTGAGATTATTTGTTCAGCATGTTCTTTTGTTTTGTTTTGTTTTGTCAGATGACCTGCTGTCAGTTCCAACCCATAGCAACCCTATGTAAATAGAGCAAAACACTGCCCTGTCCTGCGCCATCCTCACAATCACTGCTGCAATGCTTGAGCCCATCGTTGCAGCCACTGTGTCAGCCCATCTTGTTGAGGGTCTTCCCCTTTTTTGCTGACTGTCTACTTTACAAATGTGATATTCTTCTCCAGGAGCTGGTCCCTTCTGACAACATGACCAAACACATGAGATGAAGTCTGGCTATCCTCGCTTTTAAGGAGCATTCTAGCTGTATACTTCTTTCAAGACAGATTTGTTCATTCTTCTGGTTGTCTATGGTATATTCAGTATTCTTAGTCAACATCATAATTCAACAGCATCAATTTTTCTTTGGTGTTCCTTATTCATTGTTCAGCTTTCACATGCATATACTAAACCAAACTCACGGCCATCAAGTCAGAGCCGACTTGTAGTGATCCCTCCTTGGGTTTCTGAGGTGGTATCACTATGGAAGTAGATTGTCCAACCTTCCTTTTGAGGAGTGGCTGGTGGGTTTGAACTGCCAGACTTCTGGTTACTAGTCAAATGCCGTAAGCACTACGCTACCAGAGCTCCTTCGCATGCATATGAGGCAACTAAAGATAGGATGGCGTGGGTTAGGCACATCTTAGCCTTCAAATTGACATCTTTGCTCTTTAACACTTTAAAGAGGTCCTTGCAGCAGATTTGTCCAATGCAATTCATCATTTGTTTTCTTGGCTGACATCCATGGGTGTTGATTGTGGATGCAAGTAAAAGGAGCATTTTACTTGTTCAGCATAGACACTGTACAAGTAAGATGAAAAGATAGAACTCTTCTGCATACCTTTTCCAATTTAAAGCCCTACAGGATCCCTTGTTTGTTTGAAATGTTCATAGAGAATCATAAAGGGAAGAGTTTTAATAACTCAATGTTGTACACCTGAGGTCCAAGGAAAACAAAGAAAGGAAAAGAAACAAACATGTATTGAAAACCCTTCTGACTCATTTCTCCCTTTTAGTGTTCTGAAACTTCTGTCCTAACTTCTTTAGAAACGAATCAACCCATTAGTTAAGAACTAGCCAAAGAAAGGGTATCTTCTCCAGGACAGTGATTTAACTCTCTTAAATCTCAGTTTCCTTACCTGTAAGTAATAGCCCCCCTTCTAGGGTTGATGGGAGGATTAGAAGAGCTATCTCAGGTATAGTCTCCTCTTAGTCCAAGTAAAAGTAGTGTAAGAATGAGTTCTCAGTAACCATTAGCCAACATGATTTGGAACACAGAATGTTATAACTTGACAAATTCTGAGAGGTAAAGAAGTTAATCCTTTGTTTCATGAATGCAGAACTGGAAAACCAGAGAGATTATGTGCCTTGCCCAAGGTCATAGAGGTAAAGGGCAGAATTGAAAGGAAACCACCCACCCACTGCCATCAAGTCGATTTGGACTCATAGGGATCCTTTAGGACAGAGTAGAACTGCCCCATAGGGTTTCCAAGGCTGTAAATCCTTACAGAACCAGATTGCCTCATCTTTCTCCCTTGGAGTGGCTGGTGGGTTCAAACTGCCAACATTTGGATTAGCAGCCAAATGCTTTAATCACTACGCCACCAGAACTTTTCAGCTTATTCTTCATTCCATTTTGTTTACTACTATTCATTGGTAGGGTATACACAGTAGATACATAGACATCATCTGAATCCCAACCAAGGTTCACGAGAGAACAACTAACTCATGCAAGGAGTTCTTTTCTCTCCTCAGTGTGATCCACAGAGGGTGTTTCAAGTCCTTATCTTGATTCTACCACTTTAATAAATGAAGGCTCTTCTCTGCTCATGACCACACTAGTTTTTAAAACAAGCTCTGCATCTTACAGAAGAAAATGAGTTTTTGGACAGCTGCTTCCAAAGCAGCCACTTTAGGAGACTATATACATTTATTCCAAGAATGCCATTTGTGGGCTAAAGCCACCTTGGAAATGCCTATTTGAGAGAGAATAGAGTTCATTCACAGGCCAAACAACAGAGCTAGGCTGTGCATTTTATAGACTTTTTTTTTTTTTTTAATCCCAAATAGTCATACTCATGCCATTTACCAGATTGCCTGTTTCATAAAGTTTGACTCTTTCCAGAAATTATTAAATCCATTCCCTTCCACATGCCCCCTCCTCCATCCTACTGCAAAAGATGAAAACTTGGCCCAGAGCAGGACTCAGCAAAATGCTGTACAGGCTCTGGAGAAAATTCCATAAGAGGAGTTCCAAATGTTTAGAGGAAAACAACACAATCAGAACAAGTATACGACCTCCCAAAGAGAACACACTGAAAGAGACAACATTCCTCCGGGTTTCTACTTTCTGGGAGATCTATTTTTAAAAATCA
>NW_006921887.1:3357062-3393331 GCF_000298275.1 Orycteropus afer afer
CGCCAGCCTTCTGGTTAGCAGTCAAGTGCCTTAGGCACTATGCTACCAGAGCTCCCTTAATTAAGATAGAAACCCTGTAAGAAACAAAGTCCATGAACAGAAGTACTTTTTACCAACCGACTGGGCACATTTACCAAGAATCGGTGAAGTGAATGAATATTCAAACTTAGATTCTTTAGTAAAACATTTATACCAAAATCCCAAGTAGCAATCCTAAACAACAAAACATAGTCACACATATGATGCAATGTACATGTAATGGATCATTATCTTCAGTTATTTTTTTGCTGAGGATCTGAAAGCTAATGTTATATGGACTTGTCTCATTTGCAGGCCTGGTTAATATATCTCCTTACATCCTGGCTCCAGTACAGTACAATCTATATATCATATTCTGGTTTTGTTTCTTTGTTGGACAGCTATTTTGTTGTGAATTTGTTACGCTTCATATTTCTACACAGTCTCCCAGTGCATAAGCTATTCCCTGATTGGGAACTAGGCTGTTGTAGAAACTCACTTTAACTCTTTGAAGCCACTAGGGTATCATTTTGTAAATTCACTGAGACAGTAATTTCCTAAGTAGGAGTAGCTAGCTGGCCCTTCAAACATTGTCAAGTAGCCAACTTGTGAGTATATAGGAAGAATCCAATAAATGCAGAGTTAATGCAACCAAAAACACTTAAAAAAATAAGTTACTTTTGAGAGTTATAAAGAAAAAAAATGAGTCCAGGGAAATTTGCTAATTCTTTTGGCCAGAACTTAAAAATTAGGGAGTGAAGGAAAACAAATTATACTTTACATATTTGGATTCTAGAAGGGTAATTTTATGGTTAGATTAATTCAACCTGGGTAGACTGAAGACTATAATGTATGATACCAATATCATATTTACTGTCAGATTCATATTTCCATACCTCCAGAGAGCACGTATCACCAAATGCAGACATTTAGGGTAAGTCCTTTCACCATTCACAAGTCTTTGGAAACCTTTTCCAGGAATCCATCCCAGAGGAAAACCCAACAGAAACAAAAACAATTTACATTTCTCCACGCTAGTGTATTTCTCTGGGTTCTGCCAGGATTTTTTAGATAGTCTCAAATCAATTCCTCATTCTTGCCTCCAGCCTCTCACTATGCCTACAGCTCAGATGTTTATATAGCATTGAACGTGTTCAAATGCTTTCTTTGTATATCAGAGTGTCAAATGGTGTTTTGTGCTTTAAATATCCTTCTCCACCCGAATGTAAGCCCAAAGAGGGAGGAGATTTGTCTACCTTGTTTACTGATGTATCCTCAGAACCTAGAAAATGCCTGGTATATGAAAGCCATTATTAACTATTTCTTGAACTCTGTAACTGAGGAAGCTAAAAGGCTGAGAGGAGTAATAATATTATGTGTTTAAACTCCCTAAAGTCTTCAGGAGAGCAACAGTGGTTCAGTGGTAGAATCTGAAACTTGCCCCTGAGCAGAGAGTAGCTAAAGCAAATGGAAGAAATGACAAGATAAAAGAACTGAACAGAAGATTTCAAAGAGCAGCTCGAGAAGACAGCCAATTACTATAATGAAAGGTGCACAGACCTGGAGTTAGAAAATCAAAAGGGAAGAACATGCTCAGCATTTCTCAAGCTGAAAGAATGGAAGAAAAACTTTAAGCCTCGAGTTGCAATATGAAAGATTCTAAAGGCAAAACATTGAATGATGCAGAGAACATCAAAAGAAGATGGAAAGAATACACAGAGTCACTGAACCAAAAAGAATTGGTCGATGTTCATCCATTTCAGGAGGTGGCATATGATCAAGAACCAATGGTGTTGAAGGAAGAAGTTGAAGTTGCACTGAAGGAATTGGCAAAGAACAAGCTCCAGGAACTGATGGAATATGCATAGAGATGTCTGAACAAACGGATGCCTTGCTGGGGGCACTCACTCGGCTATGCCAAGAGATTTGGAAGAAAGCTACCTGGCCAACTAACTGGAAGAGATTCATATTTGTATCTATTCCAAGGAAAGGCGATCCAACAGAATGTAGAAATTATCAAACAATATCATTAATATCACGTGCAAGTAAAATCTTACTGAAGATAATTCAAAAATGTTTGCAGCAGTATATTGACAGAGAGTTTCCAGAAATGCAAGCTGGATTCAGAAGAGGACATGGAATGAGGGATATCATTGCTAATGTCAGATGGATCTTGGCTCAAAGCAAAGAATACCAGAAAGATGTTTACTTATGTTTTATTGACTATGCAAAAGCATTTGATTGTGTGGATCATAACAAATTACAGACAACACTGAGAAGAATGGGAACTCCAGAACGCTTCATTGTACTCATGAGGAACCTGTACATAGATCAAGAGACTGTTGTTCAAACAGAACAAGGGGATACTGCATGGTTTAAAATCAAGAAAGGAGTGTGTCAGGGTTTTATCCTTTCACCATACTTATAAGGCACTTGACTGCTAACCAGAACACTAGTGGTTCAAACCCACCAGCCACTCCTTGAAAGGAAGTTTGGGCAATCTACTTTCGTAGTGATACTGCCTCAGAAACCCAAGGAGGGGTCTCTGTGAGTCGGGTCTGACTCAAAGGCACATAACAACAATAACATTCAATCTGTATGCTGAGCAAATAATCTGAGAAGCTGGAATATATGAAGAAGAATGTGGCACCAGGGCTGGAGGAAGACTCATTAACAACCTGCAATGTGCAGATGACACAATTTTGCTTGCTGAAAGTGAGGATGACTTGAAGCATTTACTGATGAAGATTAAAGACTACAGTCTGCAGTATGGATTACACCTCAATAGTAAGAAACAAAAATCCTCACAACTGGTTAAATAAACAGTTTCACGATAGATGGAGTAAAGATTGAAGTTGTTAAAGACTTCCTATTACTTGGTTCTACGATCAACACCAATGGAAGCAGCACTCAAGACGTCAGATGACATACTGAATTGGGCAAATCTGCTGTAAAAGACCTCTTTCAAGTGATGAAGAGAAAAGATGTCTCCTGGAAAACTAAGGTGTTCCTAACCCAAGCTGTGGTATTTTCAATCGCCTCTTATGCATGTGAGAGCTGGACAATGGATAAGGAAGATTGAAGCAGAGTTGATGCTTTTGAGTTGTGGTGCTGGCGAAAAATGCTGAAAGTACCATGGACTGCTAAAAGGACCAACAAATCTGTCCTGGAGGAAGTGCAGCCAGAATGCTCTTGGAAGTGAGAATGGCCAGAGTTAGTCTCACCTACTTTGGTCCTGTTGTGTGAGAAGGAACCATTCCCTGGAGAAGGATATAGTGCTTATTAAAGTGGAGGGTCAACAAAAAAGGGGAAGGCCCTCAACAAGATGGATTGACACAGTGACTGCAATGATGGGCTCAGGTATAACAAGGGTCGTGAGGCTGGCACAGGACTGGGCAGTGTTTTGTTCTGCTGTGCATAGTGTTACTATGAGTCGGAGATGACTTGACTATACCTAACAACAACAACATATGGGATACCTGGGTTCAGTTCCTGGCCAATGTACTTTACATGTAATCACCACCCATCCGTCATTGGAGGCTGTGTGTTGCTATGATGCTGAACAATTCTCAGAAGAGCTTCCAGACTAAGAAAGACTAAGAAGAAAGGCCTGATGGTCTACTTCCTAAAATCAACCAAGGAAAATCCTATGGATCACAACAATTGGATCTGCAACTGATTGTGGGGATAGTGCAGGGTTTCGTTCCATTGTTTTTGGGGTCACCATGAGTCAGGGGCCAATTGGATGGTAGCTAATAACAACAATAACAAAGTCTTCAGAGAACTGTCCTACATATTCTGTTATTGTAGGCTTTCAAATTTTATGAGTACACTGCCTTCCTTTTTTGCCATAATTACAGATCACACATACATGGTTGTTATTGTGGCTTTTTTAAATTTTGTTTTACTTAAGGTTTATGAAATCATGAGTTTGTTGTGCTATTATATTACAACTTTTTTTCTAATATACATAAAAATAAATATAAAATTTCAAATAAAAGATTAAATAAAAACTTTTGCCATAAAATATCAAAAGTCATATCACATAGGACCAGTTGCTATGTCAACCACATTTGCAGCAATACTGTTGTATTGAATCCTTACAATAATCCTGTGAGTGAAGCCCTACGAGCATCACTAGCTCCAATCTACCAGTGAATATACTGAGAAGAATGGCCACAGGATCACACAAGGGTCACAAGTGGTAACTGAGCACTATGACTCCCCAAGTCTCCTCATTACCAGTTCAATGTGTCCTCTACTATCTTCTATCCCTCCCCAGCAGATCTGTGGAAAGTGAGAACTAAGCTAATATTTGTTCTCTCTCAGGATAGCTGTGTATTCTGAAGATCTGGAACAGAGCTGTTTGGAAACAGTGTTGAAAGGAAGAAGCGGACACACAGAGGTCACCTTAGGTGGGCCTTAACTTGTAATAGTATCCAAGGGAGGAAGCACAGGCCAAAATATTGTTGCTGAAAACTGTCTAATTGCTAATAAGAAGCATAGCTTGGAAAACAGTAGAGAGTTGGATGGTGAAGAGAAATAATAGAAATTAGCTCAGAAAAACATGCTCCCTGGAATCTTATTTGTGTATAATATAAGGAGCTCTGGTAGCATAGTGCCTAAGGCACTTGACTGCTAACCAGAAGGCTGGAGTTTCAAACCCACCAGCCACTCCTCAGAAGGAAGATGGGGTAATCTACTTCCGTAGTGATACTGCCTCGGAAACCCAAGGAGGGGTCGCTATGAGTCGGGTCCGACTTGACGGCACATAACAACAACAACAACAAAGCTTTTTTTGCACAATGTTATGAATTCAACGGCATCTAATAAGAACAATGGACAACAGTTAAAGTAGATGAGCATATCTACAATGGGCCAGGTGAGTAAAAGCCTACATATGACCTACACGCCAGCTGCGATGGGCAACTCTGAATGTGGTCATGGCTTTCTGGTCTGTATTCATCTGCAGTTGGGCCTAAACCTTGCTTAACTATGGAGCAACTATAGGATCTGTGTTTTATCCCACTCTACCTAGAGTGAACCTGGAGGGGTGGGATCCATACTGAATTATGCAGTAAATCTTCCTGAAATTGCTGAGGTTCCCATGAAATCTTCAGGACTAGACTGGTGAATAGAGTGATCCAAGGTCAGGTGGTTGAAACCTAAAATAGGCCTTCCAAGGCTGCTATAATCTTGACCCTTGTTTTTAAACATGATTTGGAATGATGTTGTCTCTGGGTTCCAGAAAGGATGACAAAGAGTAGTCCAAAAAATTTTCCTCACAGCTATTATTCTGTTAACTGATAACTCCTTGTGCTTTATACAGCTCCAAACTCTTCTATGCCACTTAACTTTGCATTCTGATAGATTGTAGATGCCAGAGAATTGATGCTCTAGGCAGCAAAAGATAAATTTTTTTTTCTAATTCACCCTCTGCTATAACCTTTTAAAACAGGCAATGTATAAGAAGACCTTATAAATTTGCCATCTTTAAAAACCACTTAATATTTAAAGCAAAGAAAACAAACCAAAACAAAACTCACTGCCATCAAGTCCAGTCCCACTCATGGTGACCCTCTTTGGGTTTCCAAGGCAGTCAAACTTTGCGGAAGTAGATTGCTCAATCTTCCTTCCGTGGAGTGGCTGGTGGGTTTTCATCACCAGCCTTCTAGCTAGCAGTCAAATGCCTTAGGCACACAAGAGCTCCTTAAAGTAAAGAAAGCAACCAATTATCCTTGGCAATGCATACCAGTTCAACACCTTAAGTTCAGGAAGTCTCAACAAAAGTTAAACAAAATTCCTTCTGCAATTCTGGTCTGTAGGTCTATCCTCCATAGAAACTATAGGAAAATTTTGCACTGTAAGGAACATTCTCATAATTTGAAGGATTAGGGAAAGCCCAGATGACTTATGGAAGAAACAGGAAAGATAGATCTTCTAGAACTCACAAAAGTGGTGACTTTGCACAGCAAGGGAGAAGCTTCACAGAACATTCTGATGCACAGAACTGGAGATAAACAAATTCTGTATGAAGAAAGAGAAGGAGCAGGTGTATGTGGAATGAATACTATGCCTGCCTGGGTCTCTTCAGCCACCATCTGTAAGAAAATCTAAATTTGCTATTAGGTGTTTATTTCATAAATTTTCTGGTAATTGTGCATCACTTCAGAGTGTTTCTTAATGGTAATTTAGCTATTTTAAAGAAAGCTTTCTTTGGCTTTTTTCTTTTTAGTGAATGAAAAAAATTAACTGCTCCTACAAGAAGTCTGATGGTTCCAGCTCAGAGGCTATGAGTCCCAAACACCACTGTTGGCCTGATTGCAGCCTATTCACTCTGCAGACAAAGTATGTGGAAGGAACTATGATCCTTGATCTTCCAGTTTCTGCTGTAAATTGAGATCCAACCTCATAATCCTGTTTCAAAGAAGTAATACCTGAAATCCATTCCAAGACCTCCTTGAGAATCAGAATGTTCAAGGAAAATAGGTACCAATCAACATTAGCAGCTCTTCTTTGTTTGATCTCCCAGTAGAGTAAGAACCAGGCTCCTCTAACTCTCCCTTTCCCTGGCAGGGATACCTAGGTGGTTCTTGAATTCTCTTTGGTAGCACTACTAATGAAAACTTTGCTGGTTCTAACCCTCTAAGTAAGGTCTGGCAATCTACTTCTGATAGATCACAGTCTTGAAAACTCTATGAAGTGCAGTTCGACTCTGCACTCTTGGGGTCACCACGAGTCAGAATTGACTTGAAGGCAACTAACAACAGTTATTGGTTCTCTGGTTGTAAGCTACCTTTGGGTGTCCTCACTGTACCTCCTGTGGTCTAACATAGTTGCTGCAGCTGCTGTCACTACTACTTGATGTTGGAGTCAGATCCTGCTACTATTTCCTGGGAAGAGTATAATTCCTCCTAGTTCTGTAGAGTCTTTTTTCACCCTCTCAGTGTGGCTTCTTCTTTGCCATAATGACTACTGTTTCCTGAGATGAAAGAAGAAGGAGGGACACAGGAGGAGGGAATAGAGCGAAGGCATGGGGTTTTCTCATCAGTGTTACAGCACTTGCTAGGCCCTCAAATGGGTGGTTTTACTCTCTTGGTTTCTCAATATCTTAGTTATCTAGTGCTACTTTACAGAAATACCACAAGTGAAAGGCTTTTTGTTGTTGTTGTTGTTAAGTGCTGTCGAGTCGTTTCCGACTCATAGCGACCCCATGCACAACAGAACAAAATACTGCCCGATCCCGTGCTAGCCCCACAATCCCTGCTATACTTGAGCTCATCATTGCAGCCACCGTATCAATCCATCTTGTTGAAGGCCTCCCCCTCCTTCGTCGACCCTCCACCCTACCAAGCATGACATCCTTCTCCAGGGAATGGTCCCTTCTTACAACATGACCAAAATAGGTGAGACGAAGTCTGGCCATTCTTGCTTCCAAGGAGCATTCTGGCTGCACTTCCTCCAGGACAGATCTGTTAGTTCTTTTAGCAGTCCATGGTACTTTCAGCATTCTTCGCCAGCACCACAACTCAAAAGCATCAACTCTTCTTCAGTCTTCCTTATTCATTGTCCAGATCTCATATGCATATGAGGCGATTGGAAATATCATGGCTTGTGTTAGGTGCACCTTAGTCCTCAAGGGGATATCCTTGCTCCTCAGCACTTGAAACAGTTCCTTCACAGTTGACTTTCCCAGTGCTACACGTCGTCTAATGTCCTGACTGCTGCTTCCTTTGGCATCGATTGTAGAACCAAGTAACGTGAATTCTTTGACAACCTCAATCTTCTCTCCATTTATTGTGATGCTGCTCATTGGTCCAGTTGTGAGGATTTTTGTTTTCTTTATATTGAGATGTAATCCATACTGCAGACTGTATTCTTCAACCTTCATCAGTAGGTGCCTTAAGTCATCCTCACTTTCAGCAAGCAAAGTTGTATCGTCTGCATATCTCAGGTTGTTAATGATTCTTCCTCCAATCCTGATAACCACATTTTCCTTCATATAGTCCAGCTTCTCGGATTATTTGCTCAGCATATAGATTGAATAAGTGTGGAGAAAGGATACAACCCTGATGCACTCCCTTCTTGATTTTAAACTATGTAGTGTCCCCTTGTTCTGTTCGAACGACAGCCTCCTGGTCAAGGTACAGATTCCTCATGAGTACAATCAAGTGCTCGGGAATTCCCATTCTTCTCAATGTTATCCATAATTTGTCATGACAGAGTTGGGCCTCTGAACCCCCAACCTCCCAGATGCTCTCTGGATGGGGTGTGGCCTGGGTGAAACCACCTGAAGAAGCTCCAGATTGCACTTGCTACCCAGGGGAGGAAGAAAAGAATGATGAGGGGTGAGGGGTAAGAGGACTATCAGTTCCCAAGACCCTCTGAGTTTCCCTGGACCCAGTTAAGCTTTACATCAAGCAGGAGGACAATTGAGCTAAAAGTGCTTTTCAGTCTTGTGCAAACTTCTTTCACAGAAGCAAAAAGCCATACAACACATAACTTTCTGTCAGTGACTTTTGACCACAACAGGCATCTAGCTTGAAAATGTAAGCCCAAAGGAAATACCAGCAGGAAGAAGGGAGATTAAAATGAAGGTGGATGCCCTTGGAGGCTCAGCCACAGGGACTGTAACACTGAAGAGGCTTTAAGAAGCAGAAATTCATTCCCTCACATATCCACCAGAGCTCCTGTTAGGAAGCTGTTGTTGTTGTGTGCCATCGAGTCAGACCTGACTTATAGTGACCCCTCCTTGGGTTTCCGAGGCAGTATCACTACAGAAGTAGATTGCCTCATCTTCCTTCTGAGGAGTGGCTGGTGGGTTTGAATCACCAGCCTTCTGGTTAGCAGTCAAGTGCCTTTGGAGGAAAGTCCTTATCTCCTTTCAATCTCTGTGGGCCCAGCATTCATTGGAAATCTCCACGTGTCTTGACATCATTCTTTCCCTGGATCTAGGACATTCCCAGCACAGGAAAGCAGTGTCCAAAGCATTCCACTCCTGGTTCTTCTTTCTTGGTGGTAGAAGGTCTCTTTCTCTCTGCTTGCTTTTCTCTCTTATCTCTTGTACCATAAAAAGTGATTCAGGCCACACCCCAGGAAAATGCCCTTATATTGGGTCAAGGTTATGACCTGATTAAGGGTGTTGGATTCCACCCTAACCCCCTTACAATTGTTTGGTTTATAAAATCAGATCACATCATGGAGGATCATTACATAGCTTCCAAATTACATCATCACGTAACTGCCAAACCACTGAAAATCATGGCCCAGCCAAGCTGACACATATTTTTGAGGACACAGTTCAACTCTTGACACTTACTATACCCATAAGTAAAAGAGAGCCATAAGGCTCTCTTTTCTTTTATAAACACTATCCTGGGGGGCAGGGAATATTGGTAAAAAATATCCTTGGGCATTTGGGACTTTCTACACTATGTTAAACTCAAGTTTTCCTTCCATAACCAATCAGCTTCATATGTTGGCACCTTTCCTCTCTTCTATTACAGGATGAGTTATTGCTCTCCTTGGGTGTTTTCCAAGAGATCAATTGTATCAGAATATGGGTCCAAGCATCCAGCTCTTCTTACTTATGTTCAAGGCGCCACTACTATTTCTCTTAAGGACTGATAATGGAACACTCAGAAGTCTATTATGGCCCATGGAAATCTCCAAAACGGATATGTGGAAAATTCCTCACTTCATTCCAGGGACCCTTAAATTGTAATAGCAATAAAATGTTACTCAAAAGTAAATCTACGTATTTTACAAACAGGGTGAGAGACACTGTAAGAAGCATGCCCTGTCTCCAACCAAGACCACTGGCTTCCATGACCTGGCAAGTTTGGCCTCCTTCTGACTGCCTGCCTCACCTGGACCTTTTATAGTCTTCCCTCCAAAAAAGGTAGGATTAAGGACAACTGGCAAATGTCTGTTCTAGAATTACCGGTGATAAACCCATTGTGCCATTCGTGGGCACCCATCCTCTTATCTTGGGCTTATTCTTTGTTATAATCTGGGTCTATCTTGTTGGTCTTCCTTTCTGATACCATGTTCCTTCTTGGTATTTTCTGAGCTTCTAGATATGCAACTGCAATCTGCTTATGTACAAAGTGCTTCCTATCTTCAAGAAATTCTCCAATTCTGAATTTGTCTTCCCCTCTTGAACCAATGGTAGACTCCTTTTTATAGTGGCTGGATTCTTGATTAAGACTCTGCTGACATGCAGACGGTCAAAATCTACCTATCTGAAACAGATTAATCTGATTTCCATCTCTGGCTTCTCCCATACTTCCTCTTTTTTCTGCCACCCAGAAGACTGGGTGCTGAAACACCAGAAAAAGCAATGCCCAACCCGACCACATTAAACCATGTGTACATGTGCATATGCATGCATGTGCATGTATGTGCACATACACACACATTTTATTGTGTGACAGCAGCTGCTGTGGCCAGCAGCAAGCTTTAACTTTTAAGAATTGGTGGAAGCTCTTTAATTAGGCACATTTAAAGCCAGAAGAGATTCAACATCAAAAGGAAATAATAGCAATTTCAAAATAATAACAACTTAAGCATATATGAATCATCCTTTCACAGTCCTAGAAAGACTTCATGAGCATGTTCACATTTATTCTTTAATTTTCTTAACCCTTTATATAGCAGATTTCTAACTTATTACAAAATAGAGATTGTATGCTGAGTCCTATAATTCCAATACCCAATTTTAACTTATGGCCAATCCTGTTTCACCTGTTATATTTACACACACACAGAAACACACACACACATTTCCATCCTACTTACACTGAATTGTTTTAAAACAAATCCCAGCTGTTATTTTATTTATTCCATAAATATTTCAGTATTTAACTCCGACAATAAGTATTCCTAAAGAAGTAACATCTAAAAAACATTTAAAATAACTCCTTTATGTCATATAATATCAGTTAATGTTTAAATTTTCCTGAACTATTTCATAAAATTGTTTCTATAGTTGCTTTGTTAAAATCAGGGTCCATAAATTGCCACCCATTGCATTTAATTGATGTGTCTCAAGTCTCTTCATTTATAGCTCCCTCCCTCTTCTTTTTCCTTTTTTTTTTTTTTTGGCAATTTATTTCTTGAAGACATCAGGTTTTTTATCCAGGAGAGTTGAAAATCAACTCAACAGCACCAAACAACAGCAAGTTTCCTACTGTCTGGAATTTGCTAAATTCATTCCCATGTTGCTACATAAGATGTTCCTCTGACTCTGTATTTGAAGGTTTAAACTGAGGCATGACTTGATTCAGGTTTGTTTTTTGTTGCACATATTTCATAGATGGTGTTGTGGGCTTCTGTTAAGAGATGTATCTTTGTTGTTTCTCTTTTTGTAATGGTAGCAGCCTCATGTGTTTTAAAACACACACACACTTAAAAATTTTTTGAAGTGGCGTTATACATATTTAAAAATATTTATTTAAAACACTTTCAAATTTCATTGTGGTCTTAGACCATTTTTACTTCCATTATTTATATAACATTCTTTCCTTTAAGCATCAGCTTCCAAAACTTCTTTCACTTATGGCAGTGTGTCTTTTATTCTTCACTTAGGTACCTATTCTTGCTCCCAGTTTTCTCCCTTCCTCCACCTCTCAATGCCCTTTCTACACCCCTTCCCCTAGGAAATAATATGAATACTTTGTGCATTGGCATTTTAGAACAATTCTTTTACAGTATCACTTGTTTCCACAGTATTTTCCTCTACTTGTCCAATAGTGCTTTCATTCCTAGGCCAGTGACTTGCTTTCCTTTTCTTTTATTTGTATTTTTGCCTACACACAATATTCACAAAATGTGAATGTTTCATTTCTTAGCTGCCAACATCTGTGTCACAAATTAGAGACTTTGGCCCAAACTTCTCTTTTGTTTCTCTCCAGCTCCATGTCTAATCCAGGTAATGTTGACCATTCCCTTCTTATGGAAACGCTCTTCCTTTTCTAGGCATCACCCTCTCCTGGTTTACCTCCTACCTCTCAAATCATTTCTTAGTTTCCTTTGGGGTTGCCGTTTTTTCTATCCATTCCTGAAATGTAATCTGTGCTTAAGTCTTTACCTGTGGCCCTCTTCTCCTTTCACATGACACTGAGTGATATCATACAGCTCTTGGCTTCAACCACTTCCAATTCCAGACCTTTGGCCAAGGCTCAGCTTTAGTGTTGTGCATCTAACCATTTACTAGACAGCATTCCCAGACAATCCTCCTCATAGGTACAAAACTAAATCCGTCAGCTCTCATTTCTAGACTCCCACACTCCCAACCTGTCTTTTTCCTCCATTCTCAGGCTCTGTGAATTGCACAACTATCAACTCCAGTCATCAAAGCAGAAATACAGACTCCTCCTAGGACTTTTTCTTATATTAGATCTGATCAATCACCATTCATTATGATTCATATTTTCCTTATACTTTCTCATAGTCGTCTTCCTTTGCCATTCCCATTGTCTTGTTATTGCCTAACTTGTCTTCTAAATTGTGTTCCTTCCACCACCCATCCTTCACAATGAAGTGAGAACAATCTTTCTAAAACCTAAATAAAACCCAAATTTACATCACTTTTCCATTTAAAGTCCAAGAACCATTATCAAGGTATCTTAATTTAACTGTCTCTTTCTAGCCCACACCATGCATACTCTAAAGATAATGTGTAGTTACATGTGTTAAATTACTGATATATTACTATTAGTGCTTGGCTCAATATGTAGGAACAATATAAAATTTTTGGCCTACAGATTTTCTCTTTCTCTTACTTCAAGTGCCATTATATGCTGTTGTGTCTTTGCACATGTTCTTCCATCCTTCCCACCCTCTTTTAGTCCCTTATCTTTTTCCACCTTGGCACCACCTACTCATCTTTTAAGGCTCAGGTCAGGGCTACTGCCTTTAGGAACACTTTCTTGAAACCATATTGAATTAAACACCTCTTCTCTATGTTTCTAAATGCCCTTCCTCAGTGGTAACTATGGGGAGGAAGTGGGAGGGGAGCTGTTGTATTGTGATAAACTGTGGTCAATGACATGAGACAAAGTATATGTGAACTGCTGTATAGAAAGTGAATTTGCTCTGTAAATCTTCACCCAAATCACAATAAATAAAAATAAACAAACAAACAAATAAATAAATAAATAAATGCCCTTCCTCACCTCTGTCATGGCACCTATGCTGTAGTTCCAATACTAGTTCAGTTGCCTTTTAGATTGTAAGTAATATGTGGCTATATCCTGTGGTTTAATTTTGTATCTCCAATAACAAATATAGGGTCTGACCCATTGTGAGTGTTCAATGAAGGCAAAATGAATAAAGCCAAGTCAATTCTACCTCTATACATTTATGATGCATTCAGGCCTTCATCATCTCTAACTGGACTAGTGAAATAACTTTCAAGCTGATTTTCCTGACTTCAGCCTCCCTCTCAGTCAATTCATGTCACAGCTCTGACCCTATCATTTTCCTCCTTACAGATTCAACACTCCATGATAGTGATACCCAAACACAAATCCATAGCCAATGAGTTGATTCTGACTCATGGTGACCCTAAGACAGAGTAGAACTACACAACAAGGTTTCCAAGGCTATAAATTTTTACGGAAGCAGACTGCCTCTTCTTTCTCCCACAGAGCAGCTGGTGGGTTTGAACCACCGAACTTTTGGTTACTACTGTGCCACCAGAGCTCCTTCATGGTTACAATAGCACCCCTCAATGGGGCAGGTGCCTGCTAAAAGCTGGAATTGTTGTATTGCATTGGTGTAGAGGCAGACAATTGATTGTGAAACACTAGCCTATAAAACAAAGCCCATACTCTGCAGTGTGGCTTCCAAAATGCTGCATGGTACCCTGTCTCTTCTAACCTATACAGCCTTGGCTCCAGCCAGAGTCAACTGTACACTTTCACTTGAACCAGAAGCAGGCTGTTTTGCCTTAGTCCCTTTGCTGCAGCTCTTTATGAAGCCCTGGTTTGTCTTCTTTGACACAAGTCTCATGCTTCAAGGTCCATTTAAAGTGCCTTCTCTTTTTGAGACATTCCATAACTCTCTCCATGTGCTCCCAGCGTGTTATGAATAGAATCCTTCACCTAAAGTCCAAACTCCTATTCTAGTGTTGGACTTGACATTTCCATGACTAGTTTATTGTATAGTGGCAACTTCTGTGTTTCTGTGATGCTGGAAGATACGCCATTGATATTTCATATCCTAGCAGGGTCAGAAATGGTGGTTAGATTTCAGCAGGTTTTCCAGACTCAGACAGATTAGGTAGAAAGGCGTGGTGATCTACTTCTGAAAATTAACCCGTGAAACTCCTATGACTCTCAACAGAATATTGTCTGATATAGTGCTGGAAAATGAGCCACTTAAAGTGGGGAGGCACTACTGAATAGCCACAACAAATGGACTCCAACAGATCAACAGTCATGAAGATGGCTCAGGACCAGGCAACATTTCATTCTGTTATATATAAGAACACCATGAGTCAGAGCTGACTCAACAGCAACTAACAATAACACAGCAGTTTACATTTATACCACTCCGCATCATATAATAGAGTCAAGTGATGAGCTCCCTCTCTCTCCTTCACTAGGTTATGAAATCCTTAATCAATATGGGAGATTTTTGTATTGATCTCATTTTTGTAGCATCATCCCTGCTTATGCCTTCCTTTAATCCCAAATTCTCAACACCACCTTGTTTGTCAATATTTGTCGATCTGATCTACATTTTTTCAGTATAAAAGTGGTTCTTCTACTCCAACCCACTCAAAACAACTCTCTGCCATCAAGTTGGTTTGGCCTCATAGCAATCCTTCCTGGAGTTTCTGTGGCAGTATCGCTCCAGAAGTACATTGCCCATCTTCCTTCCGAGGAGTGGCTGGTGGGTTTGAACTGTCAACTTTTTGGTTATCAGTGTGCCTTAGGCACTCCGCCACCAGAGCTCTTTCTCCAGCCTACAGTTACACGAATTCATCTTTCCTTCCACCTGTGAATGCTAATTCCCAATGTCTCTTGTCCTTTTCTTCCCACAATGGACCCTTGGCCTTATCTCCCTTTGGATCCCATATTCTTCCATGTACTTCCACCACAACTTTCCTCTACTGGGAAAGAAAGATTCCACCCCGAATCCCTTTTGGAAGTACTGAGATTTCCTTCATCCCATTCCCCTATGAGCTGAAGATTCCTGTTATTTTGGGTTGTTAATGCCTCTCCCTTTCTGCCTACCACACCCACACAGATGACTTTATCATCTCTTTTTCAGATCTTGAGTCTAAAAATTCCCATCCTTCTCCTATTCTTGTGTTGTCCTCTCAAAACCAGAATGGGAAACAGATTCCTCTTCTCTGATTATAAAACTTTGCTCCTGCTAAAGCCTTGTCCTCAGCATTCCAACCTCCTTCACTAGATATAAGTGTTACTGCCGGCCTTTTAATCTCATTTGTTTTATTACACCCATAAAACAATAAAAATATTTCAGTCCACATTCTATGCAAACAGTTGGCTGCAGCCAGCTATAATTTATGACGATAAAAATGGTTCCATAGCTGTTTAACGAGACAGGTTAGGGTTGCAAGAAGACATGTTTCCTATAGTTTTACTTGCCTCTCACTTTCTTTCAGCCACTATTCCAATATGCTTTTGTAAATTGGGCCTTTATTTCTCTTTCATTTTCTTTAAATTTGTTTCCTCTTTGCATTTTCCTGTCTGCACTGGTGTGAATGGTCTTTTCTCCAGGCTCAGGTCTCTTCTCTTTATGTTTCCTGTAGATTTGATGTGGTCTGAGTACTGTCATAATGTCCACAAGGGGCATATAACATGAAGGTCAAGCATCTTGGCTTGGGACCTAGCCTGCATTTGGACACTCTGCCTCCTTCTAGCTGTGGAAATATGGGCAAGTGATTTAACATCTCTAAGCCCCAGTTTCCTCATCTGCAAAGCATGGATAATGGAGGTATTCAGCTCACAGATTAACAGCAATCAGTGTTAGTGTTATTATTACTCACTCCTGGGCCCCGACTAGCATTGTGGAACATTGATCTTTCCCCTGGCATTTGCCTAACTTTACAGGTTCTGACTTTTTCCCCTCTATCACTATGTTTTGAACAGGTAGGGGGTGGTACATTTCTGACAAAGGACAAAATAGAAGGTTATACATCTATCCATGTTTCCACCCATTTAACCCAAGAGTCTATGGGTCTGTGAGGTCTGAGACTAACCATAAGCTCTGAAGTCTTTGGTATTTGTATTGGTTTGATAAGGTCCCTTAGAGGGTGGTGGGCCACTTTAGTAGCCATGAGCAGCAGGATTGGGAGTAGGGTGGAGGGTTCCAGAACTCTCCTACCTCTGTGGGATATCACAAGACCTCTAGGGAGAGACAAAGTTTTAACTTCCACAGGAACCCCAGGATCCACTAAAGACTTCTGAGCTGGGTTCAAAATAAGCCCCAAGCTTGGACAGTAAGCATCCTTAGTCAATTTTCCATATTTCCCAAGGACTTCAGGTCTTCAGTTAGGACAGAAGAAAGAAGACTGAACAGAGGGCTGAGTGAACTGGGCACATTAACTGTGTGACTCTAGGAAGTCTCCTTCCCCCTTTGACCTTAATTTCCTGATCCATGAAGGAGAGGGCTGGATCTAAGAGGAGATTAAATTAGTTTATCTTTAAGGTCTCATCTATCATTAGCATGTTAAGATTCTACAAAGCAATTCTTCAACCAAGCCAGCCAAATGCCCTAGGCAGATACTGTCCACGTTAGTCCTGGATTTTCCAGTATAGAAGTGACTTCAAATATTTTCTCTAATTCTCAAGTCACATGAATTTTTGCCACGAAGGTGTGATCAACTCAAGTGTGGCCTCTGCTCATGGAAAACAAGGGCTGGCATATTTCTTTTCATGCTTTCCTATGTTCAGTTGCAGCCCTCTAGGCTGAGAGAACCACTGTGTACCCTCATGACCACCCTAACCCCCAGCAGTTGGCCAAGTCTAGCTTAGGTGCAAAGTATTTTATTCTTTTAAGCAGTACTTGCAGTATCTGTGTGGTGCAAACAGTTAACACACTTGACTACTAACTCAAAGGCTGGAAGTTCAAGTCCAGCCAGAAGAACCTCAAAAGAAAATCCTGATGCTCTGCTTCCAAAAATCAGCCATTGGAAAACTTATGTATCATAGTCCTACTGTGAGACATGTGGAGTCACTATGAGCTGGAGTTGTCTGGATGGTATTTGGTTTAGGTATATAGCACTCGCAGTACACCAGGTAATGTTCTAAGACTATACAAAGTTCCACACATTTAATGCTCATAACCAAGTGAGTTGAGAAATTTTATTTTCCCCACTTTACAGAGGAGAAACTGAAGCACACAAGGTTAAGTAAACAGATCATGGATCAGGTCACTCAGATAGTGAATATCCAAGCTGGGAGTCCTGTTCTTAGCTCCACACTTATCCGCTCCCTGTCAACTGCAAGCACATGGGAGCAGGAGGTCATTGCCAGACACTCAACTGGGGCTCATGTTCTACATTTATTTCCAACTTGACTGTCTCTAATTCCTAAGGACCTATCACAGAAATAGTGGATCTCTTCCTTAGCAGGTCCCTGGGCTTGAACTCCTAGATGGCAATAGTTTAGTGCAAGTTCTTAGAGCCAAAAGACTCAGTCACATCATAGATTTGCCTTTTGTTGGTTCTGTGACTTCAGATACCCATTGGCTACTTCCATTAACTCATTTTAAAATGAGGCTATTACTACCTGCTCAGCTCCAGAGTGAAAATGCAATGAGACCACAGATGCTGAAGTACCTTGAAAATTATAAAGTGAAATCCAAACTAAGGGATTGTTGTTAGCATCTAGCACCTTGCATATTATGGTCACTTATTACATCTTTGTTGAAGCAAAACAAAATATAAGAGCTGCACATGTTTGGTAAACAGTAGTAGCCCTAGTGACGTTAGCAATAAAAGAAACTCAAAACCATCATTTCCACAAGCCCATGTAAGAGAAGCCCTAGTGAAACAGTGGTGAAAGTGCTCCATTGCTAATCAAACTCATCAGCTGCTTCACAGGAGAAATATGAGGCAGTCTGCTTTTGTAAAGATTTACAGCTTTGGGAACCCTATGGGGTAGTTACAGTCTGTCCTATAAGGTTGTTATGAGTCAAGATTGACTTGATGGCAGTGTTTTGTTTTATTTTCCTCCCCCTGTGGTTATGTACCTGTTGATACAAAAATCTTTTAAAATGATCTGCTCTAAACAGGCACATTTTCCTCAAAGAAGCTTGGCAGCCTGAAGTTTTGGAGCAATACAAGGAGCCAGATGATGAGACTGTCCAAACCACAGTCCTGGGCTCCCAGGATGGGCAGGGTGGAGGAAGCACTGCTGTGTGTAGTTAGGTGGGAGGTCTGTGTCTACTGAGGGCAGTAATTCTTTCAAGCTCTCCTCCAAGATTGGTGACAGAGACTGAAATTGGTGCCAGCCAGAGGCAAGTTTTAGCTAATTCTAAATTAGAGATGTTTTGAACCCTGAAAATAGAAACTTGAAATAAGTACCATATTTCTACACAAATAACACACATGTGATAGTTTTTTTTTTTTTTTGCAAACCACACAACTCCCTCATTTGTTAGCTTCCTATGTACATTAGTTGCAAAAAAAAATACATGGTAACCCTTGGTGCCATCTCAGGAGTCTCTGAGAGGTGCAAGCAATTAATGTGCTTGATTGCTAACTGAAAGGTTGGGGGTTCAAGCACACCCATAGACACCTTGGAAGGAAAAAAAAAAAAACAAAAACAGAAACCTCACTGCCATTGAATTGATCCTGATTCATAGCAAGCCCCACTGAGTTTCCAAGGCTGTCAATCTTTATGGAAGTAGATTGCCCCATCTTCCTTCCATGGGGCGGCTGATGGGTTTGAACCACTGATCTTCTGGTTAGCAGCCAAATGCCTTGTCCACTACACTACCAGCTCTCCTTCCTTGGAAGAAAGGCCTGGTAATATACTTCTGAAATATCAGCCATTGAAAACCCAATGGAACACAGTTTTCTGACATGCATGGGATTTCCATGAGTTGGAATCAACTCCACAGCAACTCATTTGTTGTTTTCTGAGTTTTGTTGTTGTTATTTGTTTGTTTGTTAGTCCCACTCTAGTCTGAGGGTAAGGCTGGCTCAGGTTGTCACTTCTGATGACACCAGGCCAGAACTCCAGTCCATCCCATGCAGAGCTCCCCTGGCTTTGCTGTTGCTCTATTCAAGCACTGCTTCATACTCTATTGACTTGAAAGAATCTGTGAGCCTCTGAATCTGAGCAGTATTTCTTCTCAATGAAAAAATAAAATAAACAAGTCCTGCTGGCTTAGAGGAATTCCTGTGAGCTTCCAGGAACCAACATTCCCCAACCCTAGTTCATTTTCAGGAGGAAAGACTTGCCCGTGTGAAAGAGTGGTGGCTTGTTTGGACACCATCTGGTTTGTGTAAATTTAGCAGGAGTAGGCCTACTGGGTCAGCAAGGACTACTGAGCAACTGTCTGTGACCAATGAGGGAGAAAAATCAACACCACATATACATCCAAGGAAGAGAAAGTGTGGGCTTGAGCTGAGAAATGCAAAGTCAGCATCGTTTATCCCCAGATATTTTTATAGGGGAGTTGAAAGCAAAAAAAAAAATGTACCAAAAACTTCCCACAGGACCAAACAAAGCCACAGTGTGTTCCCATTTACCGCCAGCTTGATAATCACACCCTTCCTTGTCCTTCCCAGCGACCTCCTTTTCCCCCCTCTGCAGAAGTAAGGGGTCAAACAACTGCTTAACCTTTTATGTTAATTAACATTTTGGCTCCCTTTTGCAAACTAAAAGCCAGAGATAAAGGATAAATAAACTGGTCATTGGAAGACATGAAGTGAAGCTTCCGGGCAGGCTGTGGCTGCTCCATGTCATGTTCCTCTATCCTTGAAGCTGAATTTTTGCAAACTGAGGCCAGGCTGATACTATCTCCAAGGCTGCAAGGCTCAGTGCTCAGTAGAACACAGCATTGCTCTATCCATTCAAGCTCAGTGCAAAGGGGTTAGTTCTTGGATGATGGTGTTCAGTATGTAAGACAATAGACTCAGAATTCTAACTCAGAACAAAGCCATGAAAAAAGAATGTCATACTCATTCAAGGACTCTTATGGAAGTAGTGCTGGTTCAGTCATAGAATTCTCCCCTCCCATGCAGAGACCCCAGTTCAATTCCCGGCCGATGTACCTCAAGTCAGCCACCAGCAGTCAGTGAAGGCTTGCGTGTTGCTCTAATGCTGTGCAGTTTTCAGGGGAGCTTCCAGCTTAGGAAGAAAGCCTTGGTGATCTACTTCTGAAAATCCGCCAATGAAAACCCCATGGATCCTAAAGGTGCAGTCTGTAACTGTTCATTGGGATGGCGTCAGACCAGAAAGCTTTTGTTGTGCATGGGGTCACCATGAGTTAGGAGCAAACTTGACAACAGCTAACAGCAACAACATGGACTCTTGCTTACCCTTTGCTGCCAACAGGGGACTCTTTTACTCCATTCTTCATGCTTATTTTCCTCTGTCCCATCCCTCCCAGTTTAGCTCCCTTCCCCTAGCCAGCTCTGTGACTGGGTACTTAAAACCCTGAATTACATGAAACTTATTTGAACCTTATCTATCTCTTCACATCATCTTTGTATATTTCATTTTGCCATGAGGCTTAAAGATTTGCTTTGTAATATTTTCTCCCTATCCCTGCCCCCAGAACTAGTATATAAGGTCCATGAAGGCAGCTGCTTAGCAGAGCTTCTTATTAGGAAAAAGGCTGCTATAGTTTATAGTCATTTTTTTTTTAAGTTGCGCTCTAGTGGCATAATGCCACTAGATACACACTGCTAACCAGAAGGTTGGCGGTTCAATCCCACCAGCTGCTCCGCAGAAGGAAGACTGAGCAATTTTCTTCCATAGAGATTTACTGCCTCGGAAACCCAAAGTGTGTCATTATGAGTCAAATTTGACTCGGTGGCAGTGAGTTTGTTCTTTTGTTTTTTTTTTACTTCCTCAATAAAATATTAGCTATCCACATCCTTTCCCTCTCTCAGGGTCTAGCTTAGGTTCTGCTGAGTCCATGAATTTCCCTATCAATGAGCACCCAAGTCTCACTTTCCTATCCAGAAAATTCCTCTCCTTATTTTGTTGCCTCTTGGATGTGTCTTACCTCAGAGGTTCTAACAGGAATAAAGATCCTAGGAGGTCTTTTCTCCACTTCTCCAGCAACTCATGGGCTCCATGAGGGCTGGACATCTAGCAGCTACTTTCTTTCCGACTCTATAAAGCATGGGATTTTGTTGTGTTGTTTTCCACTTCCTGTGTGTGTGTAAATTTTGTTTAGTTTAGAAGACTGTATGGCAGTGCTTATCAACTTACAGCATGCCTCAGTGTCACCGAGATACTCACTGAAGTACTGGTTTCCACCATCATCCACAGAGATTTTCAGGTCATTGGTCTGGGGTCAGGCATAGGAAACTGGGCTGGGGAATGCAGTTTGAGAAAGCCCACTCTCAAGCCACTCTCGCTAGACCAGGCCTTAAACTGCTTCTGTGTTGTACACAGTGTCAGCTGAGCTTAAGGAAGGTGGCTGCTCCACAAAGACTTCTCTGCTGCTTGATTAAAATAGGGTAGTATTCTCACTGAAGCTGATCTTCTGAGCAGCCTGTCTTCCACTGCAGGGTAAAGAGTTTTCACCTGGGCCCCAAAAAGGAACTGACTTCTTTGAATCACATCAGGAAAATCCCCAAGTTCCGAGCTAACGGCCAGACATTCCAGGGATTGTTGGTAAATACTTCTTTCTCTATTGAGAAACAGCAAAAACAACAGTTTGACTCCCAGCCCACCCAGCAAATATTCCACCAGTGTTCTCAGCATATTTTTTTATCCTTTTAATCAGCATTTATGACAATAGAGTTTCTTTAGAATAAAATTCCAAGCCTAAAAGAGAAAATTTTATGACACTTGGAGACAGCCCATTCCAATGTTTTGAGTTAATTTGGCACTATTGAAAGAATTTTCACACTTTCAAAAATATAAAAGTTCATTTTGGCCTCCAGAGAGTTGAAATATAGTTCTGTTTTCAAACTCTGATGGATTTGGCATGAACACTAGCTCTCAAAATCATTGTGATTTTGGAAGGCTTAAAAAAAAAAAAAAAAAAGGGTTGTGAACTAATGTAATAACAGATTTCAGCATCACAGAATGCTGGATTTAAAACCACGCTAGATAATACCACGCTCAGTTCCCAACTTTTAAAGCTGAGGAAAACAAGGCTCTGTCTTCTGCTCCTACATAAATAACTAAACAATAAAAGTCACAATTCCCAAAGGCTACTTTGCTCCAGGTATGAAGTTTGAGCAAAACACAAATGAAGAACACAAAGTGCAATGTAACTGAAAGTACTTTTGGAGGGACAAGATGTTCTGTGGAAAAGGACAAATATTGTATTATTTCACTATTGTAAAAAGTCAAGGAAAGGTTTATATGGAAGGAAATGTTCTTTGTTAGTTACCAGGGATGGGAGAGGAGGAGATGGAACACTGCTAGGTAAGTAGAGACAAGTATTGATTTAGGTGAAGGGAAGGGCACTGTACAAAAGTGAGTGATTAACATGGTGACACTGAGGAAGAGGAAGACAGAGAGGTACATGGGAGATACAGACAACAAAGATGAACCCTTTTGCATTTACAATAGTACTGTGTTGTCAGTGATGTCAAGCATTGATCTACAAGTGGATAGATGGGTGGACAGTTTGAATGATCAGGTATGTCTAGCCAGGGGGGATTGTGCCCATGACCATGTTTAGGGTTAGCAGACAACGTTTCTACATTTATTTATTTATATTTTTTTTAATGTGCTGGAAGAATGTCTGGGTGTATACTAGAGCTGACAAGGGACAAGGTTGTGGTGGCTTCTTGGCCACAGCCAGCTACCCTGAGGGAACAAGCAGTTGGACCTGTGGGCTCAGGACCATGGTCACAGGGGACATCAAGTTCAATTGGCATAACACACTACACAAAACATTGTTCCACATCCTACTCTGGTGAGTAATGACTGGGGTCTTAAAAGCTTGCAATTGGTTATCTGGATGCAGCAATATCTTTGTTTCCAGAGCAAAGAAGAGTGAAAGAAAACAAAGACACATGGAAATAATTAGTCCAAGGGACTAGTAGATTGTGTGATCCTCAGCCTATATGACCATGAGACCAGAAGCATTAGATGATGGTGCTTGGCTACCACTGTCAACCACTCAGGGGATTGGTGTAGGAGATCCTGGATAGAGTGGGAGAACAATGTGGAACAAAACTCAAAATCATTAAAAAATAAAATAAAATAAAAGACCAGGTTTGCTGGGCAGTCAAGAACAGAAGGACAGTGTTTGCACAGGAAGATAGTTTAAGGGGTGGCAGTGCATGGGAGGGAAGGACACAAGGAAGAAGTCACAATGGGGAGGAAGTGGGAAGAGAGCTGTTACATTGTGGGGGAATTTCTCAATGTCATGAAGCAAAATGTGTATGAACTGCTGTATGGAAAATGAATTTGCTCTGTAAACGCACCCAAATCACAATAAAAATAAAATAATAATAATAATAATAAAAGATGTTCTGTGAATATATGATGTTCATAACTCACTGAAAAACAAACTCACTGCCATCAAGTCAATTCTGATTCATAGTGACCCCCATTGGGTTTCCAAGGCTGTAAATCTTTATGGAAGTAGATTACCCCATCTACATTTTGCAGTGTGGCTGGTAGGTTTGAACTCCTGACCTTCTGGTTAGCAGCCAAATGCTTTATCCACTACACCATCAGAGTTCTTAATGTGTTCATAAGGAGCATAATAGAACAAAGAGAATGCTAGATTGGAAGACAGAAGACATGGGTGCAATGTCCTCTTTTGGCCATGTAGAAACCACAAGACCTTGGACAGTCATGGCTTTGGGCTCAGAGCTATGCCCTTCCAAGCCCCAAACAAGGTGATAACATATACAGTTGTTGGCCAAGCCCAGCTTGGGAGCAAAATTTTTTTATTCATTTAACCAGTATTTCAGATGTTATTTTAAGAACTATACAAAGATCTAATGATTTATAAAATCAAGGCAATAACAAAATCAAGACAATAACAAATACTCATGGATTGTGTTAAGGATGAAGCAATGAGTGTGAAAATACTTTACAAACTCTCAAATTCTATTAGCTGAGTGAAACAACAATATGCCAGACCCAGATGATCTGCTTGCAGTTTAAGTTTTCATGTCTCCTTGCTTTAGTTCCTTCTGCTTAACTGCCAATGTCTATACCCATTTTTCATCCTTTTATATTTTTTTGCAGCTTTTCTGTCCTATCTTGCCCAAGCTAAACTTTCATCACTTTCCTGATTCCCAGAAAAGAGCATCTCTTTGACCAGTGATGCCCATTTCTAATCTGGATCCAGAAGAGCAGAACATGCCTGTCTTTCAGTTCTTTCTCCCAAGCACCTATACAGTTCCCTGACCCATAGTAGTACCTTGGTGTTTATCAAATTGCATTTAATGGAATGGGATGGGATGGGAAGGAGTGGAGTGGAGTAAGAGTGGAATGGACTGGAATGGAATTCAGTACATGTGAATTCAAAGCCTTCCTCTCTCCAACTCCCAAATTCTAGTGTAAATGGGAAACACCAGCTAAGGGAATCTTATGGTAAGACACAGATAAGAAAGGTGAGTTCCACCTATGGCTGGAAAGTGAAAATGCTTTTTGCCTTTTGTTTTTGAAAACTAGGCGCTCCCCCAGGTCTATTGTGTACATTTTCCAGTAGGAAAATTGTTCTTTTTCTTCCAGGAGGGAGCATATGTCTTCCATGTTAGAGGATGGCACTGATTCTCCATGAAATGTTATTTGTAAACTTTCATTATGGGCAAATTATTATTATTTCTTTTTGGTGGTTTTGAGGGTTTTCTGAGAACCATGATGAGGAGACTCCTAGAAAAGGAATACAGTAACTCAGAGTAAGTGTTCTTCTGGTTTGTTTTTGTTGTCCAAACTAGAGACTATGGTCTGAGCCACTGCCAAAATTCTTGCCACATTCTCTGCAACTTGGGTTGACCCCTGAAAGAAGGTCCCTATTTAACAATACCACGATATAAACATAACTCAGCTGAACTTCCAATGGCAGGTACAAAACACTGAACCTGTATGACTCAAAGATGTTAAAAACATATAAATGTCACAAAGATTTATCAGCTTGGGTTGGGCTGTGTTTACCCCAGCAAGGGCCAGGTATTAAGGGAGTGATCTCTCCTTTGAGGTCTCATGTCTTGGCATATGGGGTGACCTCTGGCACCTTTTAGAGTAAGGGAATTGAAGGGACAGGTTAGTTCTGGAATGTGTGTAAATACCTTGCATGCTGGAATCCTCCTGGCCTCCTTAGGATGATGTCTTTCTTCTGTTGAGGTGACAGCCTCCACATTGTCACCTAATCTCTCTCCTTCTCCACCTACAAGAGAATGAGTCTCATCGGGAAAGGAACAAGCATTTAACACGTATTCTTATTTCACCCAAATGACAATCTCTCAGAAGAGAGAGCAGAGATGCCTGAAGAAGATAATCTTGGTTGTTGTTCAATGCCATCGATTCGAACTCATAGTAAACCCTAAGTTGATATATTTACAGGAGCAGATCACCTTTTCTCTCCTCCACTGGAATGGCTGGTGGGTTTCAATCACCAATTTTTTGGTTAATAGCTAGCTGAGCACTTAGCCATTGCTCTACCAGGGCTCCTTGCTTTTGGCTACTGTGTCATATATGTGTTCTTCACAAGATGTACAGTGAGCAGTTGCTAGCTGTCATCAAGCCAGACCCCAGCTCATGGTGACTCCATGCACAAGGAGATGGTACCCTTGTGATCCATAATGTTTTCACAGGCTGATTTTTGGAAGTAGACCACCAGACCTTTCTTCCTAGTCTGCCTTAGTCAGAGAGCTCTATTGAAATCTGTTCATCACCACAGCAACACTCAAGCCCACACTGACTGAAGGATGGTAGCTATGCATGAAGTGTATTGGCCAGGAATTGAACCCTGGTCCTCCACATGAAAGGTGAGAATTCTACTACTGAACCACTGCTGCCCCGTATAGAACATTAAACCAAAAACCAAAACCATTGCCATCAAGTTGATTTGGACTCGTGGTGACTCCATGTATTACAGAGAAGAACTGAGGTCCATATAGGTAAGATCTTCTTACTGTGACCTTTATGGGGGTAGATCACCAGGCCTTTGTCCTGTAGCCCTGCTTGAGGTTACCAGATAAGCAGAAACTGCCTGCACCACCCAGGGACCTTACGTACTGGGGCCAAACTTATAAAACTAAGAAATGCAGAGAAAGCAAGCACAAAAAAGAAGTGAAATCAGTATTTGCGTTTGAGTTTATCTCACACAAACAGGAGAGCCCTTTCAGAGAGGAGCCAGAGTGCTGTTCACCACTCACTTTCACTTAATCCAGTTTTATAAATAATCATTGACCACCCCCAGTTTATGAGTTCAATAAGTACATTTACCAGAAGCCCCTGGGAACATGGGACTCAGAATGTAACCTCAAGGTAAACATTTCTGGTTTTCTTATCATATATATTTTTCTTTTCCAGTGGCCCAGAGTTCTCCACGTATTTGCCCTTTGCTTTCACTTAATCCAGCTTTGTAAACACTATCCATACACTCCCAGATTGTTATTGTTGTTGCTGGGTGCCATCGAATTCATTCCAACTCACAGAGACCCTCTCTGCTGCAGAGCAGAACACTGCCTGGTGCTGCACAATAATGTAAAACTTTACCAGAAACCCCTGAATCTGGGAAGAAAGAACCTTGGAATGTAACTGCAAAGCAAACATTTCTGGGTTTCTTATCATGTTTTTGTTTTTTTTGCTGGTGGCCCAGAGTTTTCCTTAAAGTGGACTTAGTCTCTTTGGTTATGTAAACATCTGAAGACATCCTAATTCCTGAGAGGATATCGAAGATCTGTACTTGAGTGGGAGAAGGTTGAAGGGGTGAGGAAGAAGGGAAGGAAAACAGCATTAATTATTCAGCAATGAGAAGATTTAAAGAATCACGTACCGTTTGGCACTTTTCATCTCCAAAGTGCTCTTTCCCCATTAAAGGCAAGGAAAGCCAGGCTTCTTACAATGGCAAATTTGCTTAATTGTGTTTTCTCTCTCCTAAAGTAGGAAGGGTTTCAATAGATTGGTTCAATAACATACTTCCCCGTTGGCTGCCATGCTTGCTTTGAGTGAGAATGCATTTACCCTGTGTAGTGCATTGTTTTGATGTAGTCTCTTATTGTACAAATCGGACTTAGAACCACTTAAGGCGAGAAGACCCCCGCATGGCACAAATTGTTAAGCACTTGACTACTAGCTGAAAAGTTGGTGGTTCAAACCCACCCAGAGGTACCTGGGAAGAGAGGCCTGAAGTAAAGACCTGCTTCCAAAAAGCCACAGTCTTGAAAATGCTATGGACACAGTTTTCATGAGTCAGAAGTGACTCAATGGTGGCTACCAACAAAGACGGGCAATGTGCAAATACATGCAAATAATATGAAAATCACTACACAGCCAAGGTCTGGCTGTTTTGGAACGTTTTTTATAATGGGACAGAAACATTATTGTCAACTTTATTTTGCCTGCTGGAGGGGTAGGGGAAGCAATTCAGGAAATGGGGAGTGAGTGTCAAGGGAGCAGCAGGGTGGTGGATATAAATAAGGCCCCACTGTGCCTCCCTAGCCACAGAGAGTAAGTCTGGATTGGCTCACATGTTTTCCATATTGTTGGCTTTCTGAAACAGGTTTAATGTTAATATTACAATTCATTGCCACCCAGTGATATGTGTTTGGATTTGGGCCTTAGAAATCAAGCCTTTTCAGTCACAGGTATTTCCTCCTGGCAGTCAGATCCCAAGTGGGAACAGCTCAGGTGATTTGTACTCATGCAGCCTCTCCTAAACCTTGGGAAGTCATCCAATGTCAGAGGTAGAATCATCCTTGGTTACTATACTGCTCAACTCCGTCATTTGACAGATGGTCCAACTGGGGCATAAATGTTTGGGTGTCATTATCAGAGTATATAGTAGACTCAATGTAGGAATTTAGACCCTTGAATTTTGGTCTAGGAAACACCATGTTGGTCTTTCAGAATTTACAAATAATAGGAGTTATATGATCCATGTTTTTCTGAGATCTTCATAATCTTAAAAAGAAGGGAGACAGAGGGATCAAGGTAAAGAAGGAGGCTCTATCTACTGGTGCCAGGCAGTGTGGTCTGAGCTTATGCTCTAAAATGAGACAGAACTTGGATCAGCCACTTGGTTGACGATGGACTTGGCTAGCCTCAGCCCTCATCCTTAAACTGAGTTGATAATTGTGCCTACTTCATGGGGTTGTGTAAGGACTGAAGGAGATAATGCACAGATCCTGGCACACATGAAATGCTTAATAAATGTTGCCAATCATTATAACCCCTGAGCAGACTTTAAAGGACTTGAACAGACTGCCAACAAATCAGTCCTGAGGGGTCCGTCCCTAAGCCAAACTCTTTCCCTGCCAGCTCCACACTTCCTGCCCAGGCCTCTGCACTGCCGAAAGCCTCCCCTCAACCCCTCCAAATAAAAGAAACACATTCCAAATTTGGTATCTAAGCAGCTCTACAGATCTTTCCAGGGAAATAACAGGGTATTGACTAGAAATGAAGTTGCAAAAGGATATAGGGTCAAGCATATTGATAAGGAAATGAGGGTGGGAAGAGAAAGAGAAAGATTAATGGGGTTCCTTCCATTTGTCATCGCAATGCTGGTTATGTGACAAAGCCTGTGTAAGGACCAAAAAACAGTCATCGAGTCTATTCCAACTCACAACGACTCCACGTGCGTCACAGCTGAACTTTGCTCCATAGCACTTTCTCTGTGAGTTGGATCCAACTCAATGGCAGTATGTTTGTTTGTTTGGGAGGGAATTTTTCAAAAGTAGATCACCAGACCTTTCTTCTGAGGTGCTTCTGGGTAGACTTGAATCTTCAACATTCTAGTTAGCAGCCAAGAAATTTAGCCATTTGCACCACCCAGGGGCTCGTGTATAAGTACTTATTGCCATTGAGTCAATTTTGACTCATAGTGACCCTATAGGACTGCCCCATAGGGTTTCTATGTCCTATAGGGTTGCTGTGATTCAAAACTTGATGGAAACAAGTTTGTTTTTTGGTTTAATCTTTACAGAAGCAGATTGCCACATCTTTCTCTCATGGAGCATCTGGTGGGTTTGAACTGATGACTTTTCAATTAGTAGCTGAACCCTTAACCACAGCACTATCAGGGCTTCTTTATGTAAATACAAGAAATGAGAAATGTGATCATCAGCATGCCATTTATCCATGGAAGCTACACTGGTAGCAAATGAATGACCTTCACTTTTCTCTTAACTCATGCAGGGCAGTAAATTACCTATTATGGATGTTCTAGCCATGGTGTTTGTGACTCCCACCAGATGGCTGAATGGAACTATGCAAATGTAAGGAGGTTGTGGCTCACCAAGGGGATTGGATAGTTTGCAAATAATGTCAATAAGGTACATAGTATCCTTGTGGGGTTGGGACTGTGCAAATAAGTTGGATGGAACCCTAACATGAGATTGGTCAGTTTTGCCATCCAGTAGGCTTAAAATGAGCCATCCCAGAGGTGCAAAGGGAGATCTTACTATCCTCAAGAAAGAAGAGCCAGATGTGGAGTACATCCTTCAACCCAAGATCCCAGTCTGGAAACAGAGCTGGGCACAGGGTTTGGAACAGCTTTAAAGGAGGCCAGGAAGTGAGTGGAACAGTTTGGAACAGCTAAGAAACGAATTTGTCTGTCAGTTTGTCATCCTGCAGTGGCTTACATGTTGTTATGAGGCTAGAGGCTATGCCACCTGTATTTCAAATACCAGCAGGGTTAGACATGGTGAACAGGTTTCAGAGGAGCTTACAGACTAGGACAGGCTCAGAAGAACATCCAATTCTCAAAGAATTGGCCCATGAAAACCTTATGAATAGTGAAACACTGTCTGATGTATTACTGGAAAATTTTACTAATAGCCCTAAAATATTATCCAATATACTGCTGGAAGATGTACCCCTCAGGTTGGAAAGCACTCAAAATACAACTTGGGAAGAGCTGCCTCCTCAGAGTAGAGGTGACCTTAATGATATGGATGGAGTAAGCTTTCAGGATCTCCAATTGCTGATGTAGCATGACTCAAAATGAGAAGAAACAGCTGCAAACATCACTGAGTAATCAGAACATGGAATATACAAAGCATGCATCTAGGAAAATTGGAAGATGTCAAAAATGAAATGGAATGCATAAAGATCAATATCGTAGGCTTTAGTGAGCTGAAATGGACATTTTTGGGCCATTCTGAACCAAAGAACCAGGTGATCTACTATGCAAGGAATGAAAAATTGAAGAAGAATGTTGTGGCATACATCATCACAAAGAATGTTTCAAGATCTATCCTGAAGCACAATGCTTCCAGTGACAGGATAATATCCAGAAGCCTACAAGGAAGACCTGTTAATACTAATGTTATTCAAATTTACACACCAACCACCAAAGCCAAAGATGAGGAAGTTGAAGATTTTTACCAAATTCTGCAGTCTGAAATTGACAAAACATGTAATCAAGATCTCTTAATTATCACTGGTGACTGAAATGCAAAAGTTGGAAATAAAGAAAAATCACTGATAGTTGAAAAATATGTTCTCAGTGATAGAAATAACACTGGAGATTGCAGGATAGAATTTTGGAAGACCAACGACTCGTTCATTGCAAATACTTTTTTTCAATAATACAAATGGTGGCTATACATGTGGACTTTACCAGATGCAGTACATAGAAATCCGATTGACTACATCTGTGGCACCTTAATATCTTCAGCCAAAACAAGGCCAGGAACTGATTGTGGAACAGACCATCAACTGCTCATATGCAAGTTTAAGTTGAAACTTAAGACAATTAAAACTAGTCCAAAAGAGCCAATATATGACCTTGATTATATCCCTCCTGAATTTAGAGATCATCTAAAGAATAGATTTGATGCATTGAACACCAATGAATGAAAACCAGAGGAATTGTGGGATGACATCAAGAACATCATCCAAGAAGAAAGTAAAAGGTCATTAAAAAGATTTCAAAGGAAGAAAAGACCAAAATGGGTGTCAAAAGAGACTCTGAAACTTGCTCTTGAATGGAGAGTAGCTAAAGCAAATGGAAGAAATGAGAAGATAAAAGAGCTGAACAGAAGATTTCAAAGAGCAGCTCGAGCAGACAAAATCAATTATTATAATGAAATGGGCAAAAACCTGGAGTTAGAAAAACAAAATGGAAGAACACACCCAACATTTCTCAAGCTGAAGGGAACTGAAGAAAAATGTAAGCCTCGAGTTGCAATACTGAAAGATTCTATGGGCAAAATATTGAATGATGCAGGAAACATGAAAAGAAGATGGATGGAATACACAGAGTCACTGTACCAAAAAGAATTGGTTGATGTTCATCCATTTCAGGAGGTGGCATATGGTCAAGAGCCAATGGTATTGAAGGAAGAAGTCAAAGCTGCACTGAAGGAATTGGTGAAAAACAAGGCTCCAGGAACTGATGGAATACTCATTGAGATATTTCAACAAATGGATGCTGCACTGGAGACACTTACTGGAAGACAGCTACCTGGCCAACAGACTGGAAGAGATCCATATTTGTACCCATTCCAAGGAAAGGTGATCCCAAAGAATGTGGAAATTATCGAACAATATCCTTAATAGCACATGCAAGTAAAGTCTTACTGAAGATAATTAAAAAATGGCTGCAGCAGTATATTGACAAAGAATTTCCAGAAATGCAAAGTGGATTCAGAAGAGGACATGGAATGAGGGATATCATTGCTGATGTTAGAGGGATCTTGACTGAAAGCAAAGAATACCAGAAAGATGTTTACTTATGTTTCATTGACTATGCAAAAGCATTTCATTATGTGGATCATAACAAATTATGGATGATATTGAGAAGAATGGGAATGCCAGAACACTTAATTGTACTCATGGAGATCTGTACATAGACCAGGAGGGTGTCGTTAGAACAGAACAAGGAGATACTGCATGGTTTAAAATGAAGAAGGGAGTGCATGAGGGTTGTATCCTTTCACCATACTTAGTCAATCTGTAAACTGAGCAAATAATCTGAGAAAGCTGATTATTTGAAGAAAAACATGGCATCAGGATTGAAGGAAGACATTAACAATCTGTGATATGCAGAAGATACAATTTTGCTTGCTGAAAGTGAGGATGACTTGGAGGACTTATTAATGAAGATTGAAGACTACAGTCTGTGGTATAGATTCCCTCTCACCCTCACTGCTGTTGAGTCATTTTCTGACTCATAGTGACCCCTCCTTGGGTTTCTGAGGCAGTATCTCTACAGAAGTAGATTGCTCAGTCTTCCTTCTGAGGAGCGGCTGAATGGGTTTGAACCTCCATCCTTCTGGTTAGCAGTCAAATGCCTTAAGCATTACACCTCAATATAAAAAAAACAAAAATCTTCACAACTGGACCAATAAACAGCATCACAATAAATGGAGAAAAGACTGAGGTTGTCAAGAACTTCATATTACTTGGTTCTATAATCAACACCAATGGAAGCAACAGTCAAGACATCAGATGATGTATTGCACTGGGCAAATCTGCTACTAAAAAAAAACATCTTTCAAGTGCTGAAGAGCAAAGATGTCTCCTTGGAGACTAAGGTGCTCCTAACCCAAGCCATGATATTTTCAGCCCCCTCTTATGCTTGTGAGAGCTGGACAATGAATAGGAAAACTGAAGAAGAATCTATGCTTTTGAGTTGTGGTCTTGGTAAATAATGTTGAGAATACCATGGACTGCTAAAAGAACTAACAAATGTATCCTAAAGAAGTGCCGCTGGAATGCTCCTTGAAGCAAGAATGGCCAGATTTCATCTCGTCTACTTTGATCATGTTGTCAGAATAACCATTCTTTGGAGAAGAATATCATGCTTGGTAAAGTGGATGGTCAACGAAAAAGAGGAAGGCTCTCAATGAGATGAACTGATACAGTGGCTACAGATGGGCTCAGGTATAGCAGGGATCATGGAACTGGTACAGGAGCGGGTAGTGTTTTGTTCTGCTGTTCACAGGGTCACTATGAATCGGAGATGACTCAACCGCACTTAACAACAGTAACAAGAAGATCCCAGCACCGTATCTCCTCACCTCAACCTCAGAGACAGAGATTTGGTGAGACGGTGAGAGATGGTGAGAAGCTGCAGCAGAGAAACAGTGGCAGCAGATGCTGGCAGCAGAGACCAACACGAGACTGAGCAGTAAGCTTCCTGGTCCACTGAGTGAGAAAGCTGACTGCCTTTGGTCAGGAACCTTGTTGGTAGAGTGGGGTGTCTCTCTGGGAACAAATTGGCAGAGCTAAAAGAGCTTTGTAAAAGAGCATTTGCCTCAGCAAGGCAGAAGCCAAAGGGCCACAGGGCCAAGAGTCCTAGGTCAGAGAGAAGAATGCCTGTGGCATGGCTGAGAAGAGGCTGCATCGAAGAACTGTATCCTGAGTCATTTCTGATCCTGAATTGTAACCTGCTACTTTCGCATAATTGTGTGTATTGTCTGTGAGTTCTGTGTGGCCATTAGAACAAATTTTCAAACCCAGCAAAGAAGTTGAGAATGCCTTGTTGGTTTCAGAAGTGGCAAGAAAGTGGGAGGGTGGTGGCATGTCTGACCTCCACCCCATAGGAATCACCTTGGGCTGTTGATGCTGATGGTGATTCTCTTTTTCGCTCGTGAAGTTAGAGGAGGTCAGACAACACCACCCCATGCCATTTTTGCACCTCCCATAAATCATTAGACATCCTAATGCATAAATATTTTTTTCCAAGGTCATTAAAATCATGTTCAGAAAGAGGTGGTCTATATGACATTCTAATCACTGACTTTCTGCCTACTTACTACACAAAGATAATTAGCATGTATAAAGATGACAAAGGAAAATCAAACAATGTTCAATATAGCTGTTATGATAAATATATTTTATTAGTAATTCTTGGGGGGTGCAAACAGTTAAGCACTCAGCTATTACCTGAAAGTTGGAGGTTCAAACCTACTCAAAGGCGCTTTGGAAGACTGACCTGATGATCTGCTCTGGGAGGCCACACCCATGAGAACAATGTGGGGCACAGTTTGACTCTGCAACACATGGGATTGCTGTGAGTTGGAATCAATTCAATGACAACCGACTGTATATTTTATCATGTCTGAGTCTCTGAAAATTGGCCATACATCTTTGCAGCATATGAACCAAGACACCCTATTTCATGGCTCTATCAGAAAATTAAATATGCTTTGTGTCCAAACTCCAGTTCTGCAGTTCTCCTGTTGAGTCTCCACTTAGCTCCTTGCAAAATATGTGCCCAAAAGGACAACAGAATAGAATTTTCTCCAAATGGTGTTTGTTTTGCAGAGTGTACCCCTGATACTGCATATCACACAGCTGCTGGGACCCTGGCTGCCGGGAGTCTGAGGTTCTGATGTTGCATTTCTAATCCCAAAGCACAGTAGATCTTTGTGCTGGTTGCAGAGAAGTCATTATCCTCATTTTTGGGGGACATTGTAGCTGACCTGACCTTCCTGGCCCAAGAGATAAGAACAAACAGAATGTGTCTCTGTATTTCCAAATGCTGCCACATCAGCATATACTTTCCCCTGAAAGCTTTTAAGTATTTGACTTATACACTTGTGACCAACCCCAGTGAATCGTTAGGGTTTAGTTTAATCCCTAAGAAACCTGGCATTAAAATAGACCTTTTCCCAGCAATAATAATCTCATTTACGATAAATTATTCTATTCTCAGTATCTTTGAGAAACATGAGAACTTTTATGTAATAAAGAAGCCATTTATTTCAGAATATTTTAATGCATGTTTCCATATTTTTCTCATTTTTAATGCAAGGGCCACTGACACGGTTGTAAGAGAATGTGTTTTAAAAGCAAATTTACGGCAAATGTTCCAGCAAAATGGACGTCAGCGTGCATCGTTTCAGAGCTATATTGCTGAAAGGAGCAAGGCAGAGATGTTCTAATTCTCATTTATGTGCATAAAAGAGTAACCTTTACAGAGAAAGACAATGTTATTGGGTAAATTGATATGAAGGGGAGACCTGGATTCAATTTGGGCTCCATCCTTTGATTTATTTTATGTGCTTAGCTATAGCTGTGTCTCGGATACCATAACTGAAATATAGGTGGAAAAGGAACAGACATTGGAGAAGACCATGGTTACTAGTGGAGAAAATAAAGTCAGAGCCTTCAATGTATCAATAAGAAACAGAGGCTCTTTTGAAAGGGCAGAAAATGAAGTTACAGATGAAGTGGATTTTGCCAAAAATTTGACTGATTTTCTAAACCTTCATTTTTAGAACACTCCCATTTGCATTTAAATGCCTTATATCGGAAAGCCACAATCATTGTGGTTCTTGCCTGGCAACGTGGTGAGAGTGTCCCCTGAGAAGAGCGGACAGTGTCAGAATCAAAATATACATATAACTGGTTCCGTGATTCTTACTTATGCTAGACTCTTGGGACAGAGAAACATCTCCCTAGATCTTTGTGATATGCTTCCGGACAAAAACCACAGCATTAGAATTAAATATTAGATCCATCGTGTGCACTTATAGGAGAAAAGCAAGTGTGTCTTTGACCTGAGCAGTAGGGCAACTCTGAGCTAAGTAGCCAGGAACCATGGTTTTCTTACAGATGCTCTTTTGAGAAAATGCTCTGTGTATTTTATGGACATGCATACTGTCCATCAGCAAGAGTAACACATTATGCTTTAAGCACTATGCCACCAGATCTTCCTGTATGGGATCTAGATAGCCCAAAGTCACATTCTCGGTAAACCACAAAAAGACTGGGGTACAACTCTATGAAACAGGGTTTTAGTTTTAGTTCTGGGCAGATGAGCTATTTTGGTCTTGGGGATATCATCTAATTCTACTCTACGTCTCTCAGCTTCCTTCTAAGATTGTGGGGAAAGGAGATAAATCGTAATAAGATACGAGGGAAAAAATTAAGTCAATATCCAAACTTTGGATTGAGTATCAAAAAAAAAAAAAAAAAAAAACCCACCAA
>NW_006921887.1:3393746-3402938 GCF_000298275.1 Orycteropus afer afer
CTAGCTGCTGAGGCTCACAAACCCATCATTGACAAGTAACAAGGCACAGTCCCAATATTACCAAACCACACCATAGATCATTAATTCAGGTCCATTAAAAGCCTCAAGATTAGCAGAGCATGGCAGGCTGCTGAACAATGACTTGGCTACATGCAGGGTTCAAGCATGCCTTAAGCTGGAGACTGTTCCCCAAAGCTTCTCCTTATATACAGGAAGGAGACCACATCCCTAAGGCAGCTACTCAGCTACTCACTGTAGATTACACCATGGAGTTGATTACTGGTCTCCTCATGGGGAATACTACATCCAGCTGCCCAGCCACTCAACCAGGCCCAGCCAAGTTGACACACAAATTTAACTACCATACCACCAGAGCTCCTAGTATGAGTGTAACTTAAGGAAAATAAATCTAGAAGGGAAAGAATAACATGCATTGTCCTCCTACTGTATACCAGGCACTGTGTTACATACTTGCCACTGTTACAATGGATGCATCTGATAAGAAATGTCTAAGGATGCTGGAGAGTCACTGTGTGATGCAAACAGTTAATATGCTTACCTGCTAACAGAGAGGTGTGAGTCCATCCAGAGGCACCTCCAAAGAAAGGCCTGGTGTTCTCTGAAACACAGTTCTACTCTGACACACATGAAGTCACCATGAGTTACAATCAACTGGATGGGAAATGATGGCTCAGATGTATGATGTTCAATATGGCAGCCACTAGTCGCTCATAGCTACTGAGCACTGGAAATGTGTCTATTCCTCATTGAAATAGGGTGTAATCATAAACTACACACCAGATTCCCAAGGCTTACTGCAAATAAAAAGCATATAAATTATCTCATTAATAATATTTTACACTTATTACATGTTGATCTCATAATATTTTAGATCTATTAAGTTAAATAAAATATTAAAATAAATTGCGCCTCTATCTTTTTACCTTTTTTGAATATGTGCCTAATAGAACCAAAAAAAAAACACAAAAAAACAAAAAACAACTCACCAAACTCACTGTCATGGTTCAATTCAGACTCATAGCGACCCTCTTCGGGTTTCCAAGGTGATAAATCTTTACAGAAGTAGATTGCCCAGTCTTCCTCCTGCGGAATGGCTCGTGGGTTTGAACCGCCAACCTTCTGGTTAGCAGTCAAATGCCTTAGGCATTACACCACCAGAGCTCCTTATGTGCCTAAGAAGAAACTAAAATTTATCTATGTGTGGCTTGCATTTGTCACTGACATGTTTCTATCACTTAGTTCTGGCTCAGACTGTTAATAAAACCCAGCTCTGTTATCCAGTGGGGGAAGGAAACTAAGACCTGTGATTTAGTGTGATAATCCATTGTTACTTGGGCCTAGCAAAGGTTCTGAGCTTTTCATGTGGAAGGTGTCTATGAATTGCTGAATTTAAGTGGAGGCACTTTGGGAAGGAATCCACTAGGGACACACCCACAGCACAGGTATTGACCAAGGGTGTGAGCAGGAGCTCTGTCTGATCTCCACATGCACAGAAAAGCTGAGACTGCAGAACAAAGAAGGATGTGAGAGAAAAGAATGAATGTTCAAAAGCCAAATAAAATTGTTACAGCCAAAGGTTCAATTGGGAGGTCACACTGGAATGGGGATAATAGCAACTTGGAGAAAAGTAGAAATCAAAAGGGAATCAGTTTTGCTTTTCACAGTCTAGAGATTTCAAGAAACAAGCAGGTATTTTGTGAATAATAAAAACTAATATTTAGTGAGAAGCTCTGGTAGCGTAGTGCCTAAGGCACTTGACTGCTATCCAGAAGGCTGGCGGTTCAAACCCACCAGCCACTCCTCGGAAGGAAGGTTGGGCAATCTACTTCCATAGTGATACCGCCTTGGAAACCAAAGGAGGTGTCGCTATGAGTTGGGTCCAACTTGACAGCACATAATAATAACAGCAACAATATTTACTGTGCCCTTATAGAGTGCTCATTACTGTATTGCTTTACATGTATCAGCTTATCTCATCCTAAGAAAAACCCTATTAGGCAGACAATACTATTATCACACATTGGAAAGTTTTCATAACATATCTGGTAAGTGGTAGAGTTGAGCATTGAAATTAAAGTCTGCATTTACCAATATAGACTGTCCTGTTTGCAACTCAATAGCTCAAAAAACCCAAGGTCTCCAATCCCAGAGGGTTTCTGGGGAAAACCAAGGGTGAGGATGGGGCCCCAACCAAATTCCCTGGAATCAGTTGCATGACAGTCCTGGGAGCTAGGACCACAAAGAAGGTAGATTAGGGAGGTAGCTGTGAGTTAAAAGTCCACATATGAGTACTGGACAAGAAATGTTGCTACAATACAGCCCCCAAGATTGCATGTTCAGGAGGCAGTGCCAACTGCCTGGGTTTGAATCCCAGTTCTACTTGCTAACTGTGTAGCCAAAGATACAGTTGCCTTAGCTATAAAATAGGCTAATGATCATAATACCTCAAAGAAGTATGGGAATTATTAAATGAGATAGATGAGAAAAAGTGTCTAGTAAGTATATACAGTAAGGCCAACAACAAATATTGGGTATCATTTCAGTGAAGGAGTTGATCAAGTCTGGCTTCTCACCACGGGATCCTTGTGTGCCCCTCACAGAGTTGGTGAAGCAGCATGTTCAGTCTGTGAAATGTAGAAATAGTCATGAGCAAACCTCTCTGACCTAATGGCCAGAGAAGGATGTGGAAAGGAAAAGTGCTATAACGTTGGGCTGGCTTTCCTCCTTAGGAGATCAGATGTTTAGATACTTCAAGACTCTCCTAGACACCTATCAGTGCAAGGGGCTGGGATTAATTTGCTCTCCCTTTGCCCATGGTAAAGAAAGAGCCCTTTTCCCTGAGTGGGTGAAGCATCTTTCCAAGCAGGAGAACTCCCAAGGCCCAAGGACACCACACTGGGCATGCTACCGAGGGGCACAGTACAAAAGGCCTGGCAGAGATGGGACCAGCAGTGTAACCAGGAACTGCCTGCCTGAGATGCCATGTGGGCTGGGCCATCACAAAGGGCAGAAGCAGATTGGGAAAGCTTCTGCTAACAGAGGCCAAGGAGTGAGGCTAAGTGAGGACAAGTGCTATGGCAGGTCACAGAGGAAGGAGGAACATGAGGTGCTTCAGGGGGCTTCCTGAGTAGAAATTTCTTCTATTTACAATTCAACCTACCTCCTGTCCCATCTTTGGAAGGAGTGTTTAGAAGCCAGAAATACTGGAGGGTGGTGTATCTAGACTTGGAGCCTCTTGGGGTTACTCTGAAGGTCAGTCCAAGATGACCATGTAGAAGGAAATTTTATTGAGACCAGTGGAGCCACAAGAGAACTTCATAATGAGAACAATGGCCTGCTTCACTAATGGAGGAGACAGGTGGTGGATCATTTTGGTTGGAACTAAGGAGAAGAAGGTTTTGGGACCTTTTACTGGCAAGAATTTCTCATGTAATAGAGGAAAAGATTTTGTATCACAACAGGGACTCTCAAATTACTAAAGACGTGGAATGGCTTTCTGATCAATGAAATGCAATCCATTATGTTGATTTCTTTTTGGGATCTTATGCCTTTTATTACTTTCTCTTTGTTTATTTTGGATTGCCACTGAGGTCAAAAGCAACATTGTTGATGTCACACCAACAGCCCAAAATAGATGAGCACATTTGTGGCCCAAGACATAGCACTCAAATGACCAGATGTAAGATGTGGTGCAAAGTGAACCAAAGAGCTCAGGAGGTACCATCTGGCAACAATCTTTGGCCATTAGAGAATCACACACACACGTGTGCACACACACACATATGGCATTTTAATAAAGGATAAAACAAACAAACAAAATCAAACTTACTACCATCAATTCTGACTCATAGTAACCCACATTGGATTTCAATGCTATAAATCTTTATGGAAGCAGATAGCCTCATCTTTCTTCCACAGAGCAGCTGGTAGGTTTGAGCTATGGACCTTTTGGTTGGCAATCAAATATCTTAACCCCTACACCACTGGTGGAAACAATTAGAATGCTTATATATTGCTGGTGGGAATGTAAATAAATACAAGGATTTTATAAACTATTTGGTAGTAGCTCCTAAAATTGAACATGTGAATATCTTAGGTCTCATTAATTCCTATGAATATACCCAGCAGAAATATTTACCTATATACACCAAAAGACATGTACAAGAATTTTCATAGCAGCATTATTTATAAAAGCCAATGAAGGAACACATCTCTTGCATGACTTCAAAATCCTCTTGCCCCGGCATTGCTGTGGCAACCAAATTCAGACAGGTATTGGCTTCTTGAAGGTACTATCAGTAATGCCTTGCCTACAGCCTGCACTGTATACACCTTACTTTCTTCTCTGGGGCTTTTCTAACTTGGGATTTCCCAGGAAAACTTATGTACTCACAACCAGAAGTATATGAGAATTTATACTGGTAGAACTGAAATGGGATCAGATGCCTATGGACAATGAATAAATGTTCTTCCTGGTGAACAGTTCTAAAATGTATTTCATAAATACATTATGAAGATCCTGAAGATCCTAGCAGGATCAAGCACCAACTGCCTATAGCAGTAGTCAACATAATAATACACCCACACATCGCCTTTTCTTCTTTTCCTATCCTACTCTTCCTGTCCTGTGCATCTGCAACCTGGGAAAGCATTCCTCCCCCAACATTTCTGGTAGGCAAACTTTGTCTCAGACTCTCCTTTTGGGGAAACTCAAGCTAAGATAGATCAAATTTGGAAATGACTGGGAGTAGAGTACATAAATAAATGTGGAATAATCATAGAAAGAAATACTGAATTGATCCATTCAGAAAGCAGATGAATCTCAGAGACATAACACTGAATTAAAGAAGGCAGACACAAAAGAATACATATACCAGTTCCCATTTATAAAATGTCCAAACAGGCGAAATAAAACATAGTGTTAGAAGTCAGGACAATGGTTACCTTCAGAAAGGAGGAAAAGGATAGTAATTGGGAGAGGCCATGACAAGGGCTTCAGGAATATTATCAACATTCTATTTATTGACTGAGTGTGGTTTAACAGTGCTCACATTATGCTAACACCTTGAGCTGAGCTTTTCGTTTTTGCACGTTTGTGATAAACTTGAATAAAAAGTGTTTTAAAAGAAATAAGATTAAGAGACTATGATTGACAGTCCTCTTCTGTTACCCAACAATGATTTGCAAGCTTGCATAAAGGAAGGGCAGCAGTTATATTGACAGTCCACAGTAGGAGTTGCAAACTCTAGTTCTTTCCTTAACCAGGAGATAACATAAATGAGTGAAGATGACCCAATGAGACCACAAGAGAGGACTCACTTCTCGTGAACTGGCACTTGGGAAAAAAAAAAAAAAAAAGATCCTGATTCATAGGTTTGCTGAGATCCATGGTGTAAGTGTTCCCACCATGGCTGATTTCAAACTACCCACTGATTAACGATGGGTATACCTGAACACTTTTTATTTGAATCTCATGACCCATTTAGAGCTGGCTCCAGCATACCACTGCTCTAGTCAATAGTTACCATTTGTGAAAACGGCTGTACTGTTTCTTGATGTTACAATTTTTCAAGAGAAGCCAGAATTCTGGATTTACATGTGAACTGTCCTGGTATTTTAAATGCTACTGAGTAGTTCAAATTTCTCAAAAATATCTTACAAACCAACAAAAAGAGATCTTCAGGCTAAGTTTGGCCCATAAGATGCCAGTTTTGGATACATAGAGTGGAGGACTTACTCTAAGGGGTTTAATAGTGCAGTGGATTGAGTCTTAGTTAGGAGTCAGGAAAATAGGGCTTTAGTTCCAGTTTTACTACTAAAATTGGTTTACTAACCTTGCCCTTAGCTTCTCTGTCTACTTAGGATTGTTTTTGAAGAAGTTCTTCTGATATAGGATTATGTTATTTTTTTAGGTGCTGTCAAGATGATTTTGACTCACCGCAATCCCATGAGAAAGAGTAAAACTGCCCCATAGGGTTTCCTAGGCTGCAATCTTTACAGGCCATCACTCTTATGTCAGTTTGCCATGTTGTGGTGGCTTGCATGTTACTGTGTTGTTGGAAGTTATGCCATGAAAATTCCAAATACCTGCAAGGTCACTCATGGTGGACAGGTCTTAGCCAAGCTCCCAGACTAAGACAGACTACTTCAGTCTAATTCAGAAAACACTGGCCAATGAAAACTTTAGGAATACCAGTGAAACACTGTCTGACATAATGCCAGAAGGGGAACCCCTCAGATTGGAAGGCACTCAAAATATTACTGAGGAAGAGCTGTCTCTTAAAGTAGAGTTGACGTTAATGATATGGATGGAATAAAGTTTTTAGGACTTCATTTGCTGGTGTGGCATGACTCAAAATTAGAAGAAACAGGTGCAAACACGCTTAATAATTGAAAAATGTAATGTATGAAGTAAGAATCTGGGAAAAGTAGAAATTTCAAAAAAAATGCATAAAAATTGATATCCTAGGCATTAGTGATGTGAAATGAACTGGTATTGGCTATTTGAATTAGACAATCACATGATCTATTATGACAAATTAAATGACAAATTGAAGAGGGATGCCATTGCATTCATCATCAAAAAGAACATTTCAAGATATATCCTGAAGTACAATGCTGTCAGTAACAGAATAATACCCATACACGTACAAGGAAGATCAGTTAATGTGATGATTATTCAAATTTATGCACAAACCACCAAAGCCAAAGATGAAGAAATTGAAGATTTTTTACCAAATCCGGCAGTCTGAAATTGATCAAACATTCGATTAAGATGTATTGATAATTACTGGTGATTGGAACAGTAAAGCTGGAAACAAAGAAGATGCAGCAGTAGTTAGAATAGATTGCCTTGGTGGTAAAAGGATGCCAGAGATCACGATAGAATTTTGCAAGACCAATGACTTAGTCATTGCAAACACCTTTTTTCCACAACATAAACAGTGGCTATACACTTGGACTCACCAGATGGAATACACAATGATCAAACTGACTAGATCTGTGGGAAGATGTGATGGAGAAATTGAATATCAGAACAAGGCCAGGGGCTAACTGTGGAGTACACCGACAATTGCTCTAATGCAAGGTTAAGTTGAAGATGAAGGAAATTAAAACAAGTCCAAAAGAACCAAAATATAACCTTGAGTACATCTCACCTGAATCTAAAGACCATCTCAAGAATAGATTTTACCTATTGAACACCAATGACAGAATACCAGATGAGTTGTGGAATGATATCAAAGACATCATATGTGAAGAAAGGAAAACTTCATTAAAAAAACATGAAAGAAAGAAAAGATAAAAATGGATGTCAGAAGAGACTCTGAAACTCTAGAACATAGAATAACTAAAGCAAATGGAAGAAATGAAGTAAAAGAGCTGAATAGAAGATTTCAAAGGGCAGCTCGTGAACACAAATTCAAGTATTGTAATAAAATGTGCACAGAATTTAAAAAAAAGAAGAAAATATTCAGCATTTCTCAAGCTGAAAGAACTGAAGAAAACTTCAAGCCTCAAGTTGCAATAATAAAGGATTCTATGGACAAAACATTGAATCATGTGGGAAGCATCAAAAGAAGATGGAAAAAATACACACAATCACTGAACCAACAAGAATTGGGTGCTGTTCAACCATTTCAGGAAGGAGCATATGATCAAGAACCAATGGTACTGTGGGAAGAAGTCTAAGTTGCACCAAAGGAATTGGTGAAAAACCAAGCTCCAAGAATTGAGAGAATACCAATTGAAATTGTTCAGCAAATGGATGCATTGCTGGAAGTACTCATTCATCTATGCCAAGAAATTTGGAAAACAGCTACCTGGCCAACTGACTGGAAGAGATCTATATTTGTGCCCATTCCAAGGAAAGATGATGCAATGTAATGTGGAAATTATTGAACAATATTAACATCACACACAAGTAAAATTATGCTGAAGATAACTCAAAAACAGTTGCAGCAGTACATTGACAAGGAACTCTCAGAAATGCAAGCCAGATTTAGAAGAGGTTGTAGAATGTGGGATATTATTGCTGATGTCAGATGGATTGTGGTTGAAAGTAGAGATAACAGAAAGATGTTTACCTGTGTTTTATTGACAATGCAAAGATATTTTTGACTATGTAGGTCATAATAAATTATGGATAACATTGTGAAGAACAGGAATTCCAAAACACTTCATTGTGCACATGCACAACCTGTACATAGACTGAGAGGCAGTTGTTCAAACAGAACAAGGGGATACTGCATGGTTTCAAGTCAGAAATGTTATGTCAGGGTTGGATCCTTTCATCATATTTGTTCAACCTGTATACTGAGCAAATAATCCAAGAAGGTGGACTATGTGAAGAAGAATGCTGTGTCAGGATAGGAGGAAGACTCATTAAAAACCTGCAACTTTTAGATGACACACCTTTCTTGCTGAAAGAGAAGAGGACTTCAAGCAATTATTGATGAAGATCAAAGACTACAGCCTTCAGTATGGATTACACCTCAGCATAAAGAAAACAAAAATCCTCACAACTGGACTAACAGCAACATGATGATAAACAGAGAAAATACTAAAATTATCAAGGTTTTTTTTTTTTTTATTTTATTTTACTTGAATTCATACTCAGTGACCAGGAAAACAGCAGTCTAGATTTACATTGAGAAAATATATTGCAAGAGACCCCTTTAAGGTATAAAAAAAGCACAGTATCATTTTGAGAACTAATATATGCTTATGTCAAGCCATGAAATATTCAGTTGACTAATATGCATGTGAAAGTTGTACAATGAATATGAAAGACTGAAGAAGAATTGATGTATTTAAATTATGATGTTGGTGAAGCATATTGATTTGCTAGAAGAATGAACAAATCTGTCTTGAGAGAAGTATAGCCTGAATGCTCCTTAGAAATGAGGATGGATTTAGGGGCCCTAATATATGGCAAGGGAGCTCTGGTAGCATAGTGGCTAAGGCACTTGACTGCTAACCAGAAGGCTGGTGGTTCAAACCCACCAACCACTCCTCAGAAGGAAGATTTGGCAATCTACTTCCGTAGTGACACTCCCTCGGAAACCCAAGGAGGGGTCACTATGAGCCGGGTCCAACTCGATGGCACATAACAACACAACAACAGCAACAATATATGGCATAAATAGACTATCAAGCATAGCTCAAAACGCA
>NW_006921887.1:3405328-3414237 GCF_000298275.1 Orycteropus afer afer
TGGGCTCAAACATAGCGATGATTGTGAGGATGGCACAGGACCAGGCAGTGCTTTGTTCTGCTGTTCGCAGAGTTGCTATGAATCAGAACTCACCTGATGAAACCTACCAATGACAACATCAGTCTTAATTTGGCTATACTAAATAGTGTGATTCCATTACAAGACTTCTCTGAGACTTGCTCTCTTTGACTTTAAAATAAGAATAAGCACATATTTAATTTTTTCACAAGGATCAAATACCTAACACTTTATAAAATACTATTGGAGCTCTGGTCGTGTAGTGCCTAAGGCACTTTACTGCTAACCAGAAGGTTGACGGTTCAAACCCACCAGCCACTTCTGGGAAGGAAGGTTGGGCAATCTACTTCCATAGTGATACCACCTCGGAAACCCAAGGAGGGGTCGCTATGAGTCGGGTCTGACTCGATGTCAAATAACAACAACAACAGCACATTAAAATATTATGAATTTTGATTCCTGATTTATTTTGCCATTCCATACATATGCAAATAATGTTAGTCAGAGTCTTTAGTTGTAAACAAGAGAATTGACTGTAACTATTTCAATTACAGAAGAAGCTGTGGTGGCACAATAGTTAAGTGCTTGGCTGCTAACCAAAAGATTGGTGGTTCAAACCCATCCAGTGGCTCTGGAGAGAAAGACTTGGCGATCTGCTCCCACAAAGGTTACAGCTAAGAAAACCCTATAGGGCAAATCTACTATGTCATATGCAGTTGTTATGAGTTAGAATTGACTCAATAACACCCAACAATAGACCTTTGAATTGTCAAGAGTTCCTGAGCAGCACATTAAGCACTCAACTATTGGCCTAAATGTCGATGGTTCAAACCCACTCAAAGTCACCTTGGGAGTCAGACCCTGAGATGTGCTTCTGAAAAGTCACAGCCTTGAAAACCCTGTGGAGCAGTTCTACTCTGCCAACACGGGTCCATCACAGGTAAGAGTGCTAATAACAACAATACCTTTGAGTCACCATAAGTCAGAAATGACTCAGTAACAACTGGTTTGAAGGTCATGGTGGTTCAGTGGTAGAATTCTTACCTTCCATGAGGGAGCTCTGGTTCAATTCCTAACCAATACATCTCATGCATAGCCAACACCTGTCTGTCAGTGGAAGCTTGCATGTTGCTATGACGTTAAACAGGTTTCAGTGGAGTTTATAGACTAAGACACAGTAGAAAGAGATGCATAGTCATCTGCTTGCAAAAATCAGACAGTGAAAACTCTATGGATCAAAATGGTCTAATCACAGCTAATCATGAGGATGGCATAGGACTGGGCAAGAATTTCTTCCTTGTGCATGAGGTTGCCATGAGTTGGGGGCTAACTTATTGGCAGCCAACAATCACAGCCTTGATTTTATTTCCTGAAGGATATTGCTTATTACAGAAGGGATCCTTGTGATGAAGCATTCGCCTGCTAATCAAAAGGTTGGTAGCTACTCCACAGGAGAAAGATGAGGTAGTCTTTGTCCATAAAGATCATACAGCCTTGGAAACCCTATAGAGCAGTCCTACTCTGTCCCATAGGGTCACCATGAGTTGGAATTGACTTGATAGCAGTGGGTTTGGATTTGTTTATTGGCTATTACACAGAAGATCCAAGGGGGCTCGCTAATTAGACCTGGAGGCTAGTCATCTAGCTGTAATACCCTAATTGCTGTCCAGGAAAGACTCCTTGTCACAGGGCTCACAGGAAACCGCCACTGGGACCACTACAACCTCTGCTCTGCAGACCAAATGTCTCACTATAACCCTGTTCACAGTTCTCCCTACTCAACATTTGTTTCTCCACAATATTCTTCTCCAAGTCAAAGTCTTGCACAGATGTCTCTGAGGAGCCCAAACCCCGGCTTGTAACCAATGGCAAAGGATTTGGGGAAAGTGAGTTTCCGGCTGTTTGTTAGGGAAGAGGGATTTATAAATCTGGAAATCTTTGAACTGTGGAAGGGAGCTGAAGGGCTGCCAGATAGCATGATGGATGTCCACAAAAGCCTGGTGGTCGTTGCAGTACAAGCAGCTGTCATGAACACCAACACTGGGAAAAGGCATTAAATGGACACTCAGAGAATCACCTCCCTTTACCCTGAAGTCACACTTGTACTTGAAGTCACCCTGTTCCGCTGCCCCTCTTGGGAGATAGTGTGGAAGCAAAAATGTTTGTGAGAACTCAGGTTGAGATACTCCCTCCTGGTATCCCCATCATTCACTCAGACCCTTCAATTCCCCTATTTCCTCACTGTAATCTGGTAACAACATGACTGTCCTGCCCCATGGAATACTCTCTGGGCTCATTAAGTCTGAAAATTCTTGGGAAATGCATCTACTAAAGCCTGCAGCCAACGGTCATCATTATCATCAGCTTTCAGCAGAATATTTTCAAGTCCTAAAATCCTGGTCTTAGCCCTTTCCCTTTATGTCAATCTTACCTAGCCTGTCTAGATTCTCTGTGTAGAAGGACACAAAGACTCAAAATGAATATCTTGTCTGAATTTTGTAGACTGCCAGGGCCTAGTGCACCAGCACAAGGAGATGGACTGTGAAACAAAATAGTGATTTATGGGAGCATTTCCTCCTCTCAACTGACCTAACTTTAGCTCTTTGAAGACTTCTCTTCCTTCAGTTTCTGAGTATAGTGTGCTGGACTTAAAGACAAGGATTTTTCATTGGCAAAGTTATATATCTTTTATTTGAAAAAATAAAATCTTTATTGAAGTATAACATATATACAGAGAGCACACACATAAAAGTGTACAGCTTGATACATTTTTATGAAATGAACACCTCGGATAATCATGATCCTGATTGGAATATAAAACATGACCAATATTCTGGAAGTTCCATTCTCAGTCACATCCTTCCTCCACAGTGGTTCAGTTTTGCCTGTTTTGGGAAATTACACAGATAGAATCATATCATACTCTATGTTCTCTTGTGCGTGTATTCTTTTTTTCAACATTATGTTTGTGAGATTCATCTCATTGTTGCAGATAACAGTATTTCATTTGTTTTCTTGTTCTATAACACTTTACTGTATTTAAATATATCATCATTTATTTATCTATCCTATAATTGTAGGACACTCGATTTGTGTGATAAGCTGTCTCCAAGATGGCTCCTAATGATCCCTGCCTTCTGTTCTTTGTGACCCGTGTAATTCCTTCCCCTGGGGTGTGGTCTGGCTCTGTAACTCAATTCCTTTTTGTAGTGGGGAGAGAGGTGTCTTGTTTTATTTATTTATTTATTTCTAAATGTTATTTGTACATGGTAATATATCTTAATTAAAGTAGACTTCTTGTGTCTTACTATGGTTTAAAATTTGGAGTGACTGCTGCCTCGCTGTATGTGTACATATGTGTACCTGTGTGGTGGTGGCGGTGTTGTTGTTAGGTGCCATCGAGTCATGTCCGACTCATAGAGACCCTATGTACAGCAGAACAAAACACTGCCTGATCCCGCACCAGCTCCGTGATCTTTGCTATATTTGAGTCCATCGCTGCAGCCACTGTCAGTCCATCTCATCCCCTCTTTCTTCGACCCTCCACCTTACCAAGCATGACATCCTTCTCCAGGAAATCGTGTCTCCTGACAACATGACTAAAGTAAATGAGATGAAGTCTGGACATTCTCATTTCCAAGCAGCATTCTGGCTGCACTTCCTCTTGGAGAGATCTGTTAGTTCTTTTAGCAGTCCATGGTATTTTCAGCATTCTTCGCCAGCACCACAACTCAAAAGCATCAATTCTTCTTCAGTCTTCCTTATTCATTGTCCAGCTCTCACATGCATATGTTGTTGTTGTTGTTATGTGCCATCGAGTCGGACCCGACTCATAGCGACCCCTCCTTGGGTTTCCGAGGCAGTATCACTATGGAAGTAGATTGCCCCATCTTTCTTCCAAGGAGTGGCTGGTGGGTTTGAACCACCATCCTTCTGGTTAGCAGTCAAGTGTCTTAGGCACTACACTACCAGAGTTCCCACAAGCTGCCGAAACCCGGGACACATGCATATGAGGTGATTGAAAATATCATGGCTTGTGTCAGGCACACCTTAGTCCTCAAGAAGACATCTTTGCTTCTCAGCACTTGAAAGAGGTCCTTTGCAGCTGACTTTCCCAGGGCTTTATGTTGTCTGATGTCCTGACTGCTGCTTCCATTGGCCTCGATTGTTGAACCAAGCAATGTGAAGTCCTTGACAACTTCAATCTTTTCTCCATTTATCTTGATGTTGCTTATAGGTCAAGTTGTTAGGATTTTTGTTTTCTTTATATTGAGATAAAATCCATACTGTGGACTGTATTCTTCAATCTTCATCAGTAAGTGCCTCAAGTCATCCTCACTTTCAGCAAGCAAAGCTGTGTCATCAACGTATCACAGGTTGTTAATGATTCTTCCTCCAATCTTGATGCCACGTTCTTCGTCATATAGTCCAGCTTCTTGGATTATTTGCTCAGCATACAGATTGAATAAGTATGGGGAAAGGATGTAATCCTGATGCACTCCCTTCTTGATTTTAAACCATACAGTGTTCCCTTGTTCCATTTGAATGACAGCCTCCTGGTCAGTGTATGGTTTCCTCATGAGTACAATCAAGTGCTCTGGAATTCCCATTCTTCTCAATGTTATCTAAAATTTGTTATGATCCACACAATAAAATGCCTTTGCATAGTCAATAAAACACAGTCAATAAAAGTGTGTAGCAGTGTAGCCACTTCATTTACTCCATCTTCTATATTATGAATTGATTGACTTTGAGGACTAGGACTCATCTCGATTGCCCTGCAACAGTGCCTCAAGAAAAGGTAGTTAGTTAATAAATGTTGCTGGAAATAACTTCTATTTGAATGAAATAATTTTCCTTACATACTTCCTCCCTACCTTTTCCTTCCCTTCCTCCCTTCCTCTCTCTAATCCGTTTGTTTCTTTCTTTCCCACTACTCCACTCTCAGCCTTTTTTCTCTCCCATCTTCAGGGTTGGATGAGTTTTCTCTTTGACCTCACATCTACATTTCTTTCTGCTATAATTTGAATCTGGGTCACTAGAATAAGTATATCCTGTGTGGATCCCCAAGATGATTCTTTTATAGACTCAGGTATTTTATAGGGCATTATTGAAATTCAATTTTTCTGGATAATTTAGCAGGGCTCCATATATAGTTGTGAAAATTGTACCCTGGACATAGACCCCAAGTCAAGAGAATAAATGAAGACAGAAATCTAGTCCATCCGAGTTGGATCCGACTCGAGGGCAGTGCATACTCCATTCCCTAAGCCATGTACTCTGGCTGAGAGCTGTAGCTTGGAGGAAAAGGAACCCTTTTGTAATTTAGTGACCAATGGTAGCTCAGCCCTAACAACCAATCAAGCATATCCACTGTAGGTACTACATAATTGTTTACCACACCTCATTATCTAAAGTCATCTGAACTTGCATACTTTTCAAAATGCAGATGACTCCCAATAGCACAATTCTGAATAGCTTTAAAGTCAAGTTCATGGTATAAAATCATACTGCCATGAGTTCATTCCATTACTTTTCTAGGTTTGATTTCCACCCAAAGCATCTCTTGTGCAGCCACCACCCAATTGTCAGTGGTGGCTTGCTTACTGTTATGATGCTGAACAGGATTGGCTAACTACAGAAGGTAAAGTAAGAATAAACCTCCTTGGCTGACATGGATGGTAAATATAAAAGCTGTTGTTAGGTATTGTCAACTTGGCTCTCACTTATGGTGACCCTATGTACAATAGAACAAAACACTGCCCAGTCCTGCACCATCTCACAATCTTTGCTATACTTGAACCCATTGTTGCATCCACTATGTAAATATGTCTCATTGAGATGTGTTGTCATACATACATACAGAGCTGCATGCTCCCACTTTTTCACTGACCATCTACTTTATCAAGCATGATATCCTTCTCCAGGGTCTCTTGTGACAACATGACTGAAATAGGTGAGACAAAGTCTGGCCATTCTCGCTTCTAAGGAGCATTCCAACTGTACTTCTTTCAAGACAGATTTTTTAGTTCTTCTGGCAGTCCCTGGAATTGTCAGTATTCTTCACCAACACAATTAAAATGCATCAGTTCTTTTTTGGTCTTCCTTATTTATTGTCTAGCTTTCACATGTATATGGGGTTATTGAAAAGACCATGGCTTGGGTCAGGCACAGGTTGGTCAAAGTGTCATCTTTGCTCCTTAACAGTTCAAGTGTTCTTTTGCTGCAAATGTGCCCACTGTGATACAACATCTGATTTCTTGACTGCTGCTTCCATGGGTGTTGATTGTGGGTCATGAAATGAAATCTTTGACAACTTCAATCTGTTCTCCATATATCATTATGCTGTTTATTGGTCCAGTTGTGAGAATTTTTTTTATGTTGAGGTGTAATCCATACTGAAGGTTGTAGTCTTTGATCTTCGTCAGTAAGTGCTCCAAGTCATCTTCACTTTCAGCAAGTATGGTTATGCCATCTGCATATCTCAGGTTATAAGTGAGTCTTCCTCTAATCCTGATGCCAGATTCTTCTTCATGTAGACCAGCTTCTTGGACTATTTGCACACCATACAGATTTGATCAGTATGGTGAAAAGATACAACCCTGATACACACCTTTCCTGATTTTAAACCATATACTATCTCCTTGTTCAAATGGCTGCCTCTTGGTCTATGTATGGTTTCCTTATAAGCACAATTAAGTGCTATGGAATTCCCATTCTTCCTAATGTTATCCATAATTTGTTATGATTCATGCAATCAAAAGCCTTTGTACAGTCAATAAATCACAGATAAACTTCTGGTCTTTTTTGCTTTCAGCTAAAATTCATCTGACATCAGAGCTTGAATTTCTGGAGCTCTCTGTTGATATACTACTGTAATACTTCTTGAATTATCTTTAGCAAAATTTGACTTGCATGTGACATTAATAATATTGTTCAATAATTTCCACATTCTGTTGTACCATTTTCTTTGGAATGGATACAAATATCAATCTTTTCCAGTTGGTTGGCCAGGTACTGTCTTCCAAATTTCTTAGCATAAACATGTGAGTGCCTCCAGAGCTGCATATGTTTGTTGAAACATCTCAATGGGAATTCTATCAATTCCTGGAGCCTTTTTTTTTTTTTCCCTATTTCTTCACTGCAGCTTGGACTTCTTTCAATACCATTAGTTCTTGATCATACACTACCTCCTGAAATAGTTGAAAATCGATCATGTGGTAGTTCAGTTTGTATGTCAACTTGGCTAGGTCTGGTTGAGTGGCTGGGCAGCTGGATGTAATATTCCCCATGAGGAGACTGGTAATCCATGGAGAATCTACTGTAAGCAGCTGAGTAGCTGCCTGAAGGATGTGGTCTGCTTCCCATATATAAGGAGAAGCCTTGGGAAAGGTCTTTAGTTTATGGCATGCTTAAACCCTGCAAGTAGCCATGTTGTTGTTCAGCAGCCTGCCATGCTCTGAAGACCTTGGGACTTTAAATGGACTTGAATTAATGGCTTGCTTGTGGTTTGGTAACATCAGGACTGTGCCTTATTACTTGTCAACTTTGGGCTTGTCAGTCTCAGCAGCCAGCAGCTGTCTGAGTGAAGAAAAGCTTCTAGCTTCAGTGGGCTGGGAGTAGGAGGCAGAGCTGAAGCCCAACGTTGAGGGGCTTTCACCCAGCCCCTAAAGCCTAGCACTTTGAACTCAGATTTAAAGCCTCCAAACTGCTAAAGAATAAACTCCTGTTTGTTCAAGCCATCCCATTTGTGGTATATTCTTATCAGAGCAGCACTAGGTAACCAAAACAGATCAATTCTTTTTGGTACAGTCATTCTGTGTATTCCTTCCATCTTCTTTTGATGCTTCCTGCATCATTTGATATTTTGCCCATAGAATTCTTCAATATTGTTACTAGAGCCTTGAATATTTTCTACACTTGGAAAAAATTCATGTGTAGAAGTTGGAAATTCTTAACACAGGAATCTATTGTCCTATACTGACTCTTGGTGACACGGCTGCAGTAGGGTGGACAGAAAGGGAGTATCTGTACTGTGGTCTGAGAGTCATCCTCTGGTGTGAGGAGGGAGGGAATCTTTCTTATCACCTTCTCTAGACTTCAGAATTTATCACTCCCTCTGTTAGGGATTGAAATATATCTCCCAAGAATGTATGAAGCCCTAATCTCTGTATCAAATATGACCCTGTTTGGAAATAAGGGTTTTATTTTGCTGTATAATGAGGACATTCTGGAGTAGGGTGGGTACTAAACCTAATCCTTTCTGAGTGGAGTACTAAAAAAAAGAACAAAATAGACACACACACACTCAAGGGAAGACAGACCCATATGATGACCTTTCTACCTGTCAAGGAATGCCAAGGCTCAGGGCTACTGACAAGGAATGACCCTTCTCTGGAGCTGATGACCTGATTTGGACTTCGAGCCTCCAATAAATTCTTGTTTTTCAAGTCTGCCCATGGTGCTATTTGTGTTATGGCAGTACTAGGAAACTGACAACCTCTTTTGAAATGTCATCAATCTTTATTTCTTTTTAAAAATATTTATTACATTCTTTTGTGTTTTATTATTATTTGAGTATATGTTGTTCACCAGATTATACACTTCCAAGACATGTAAAGGTTTGGATTAGAGTTCAGTCCATAGGCTTAACTATTATTATTGTCATCATCATTGCATCAATTTCTCTCATCTCTAGATCCTAGCAATGCTTAATCATTGCTTGCTAATGAATGAGTGGATTCCCCATGCTCTTTTTTTTGTAGGTAGTATAAGGATTCCCTTTCATGCCTCCCTAATACACACATAAAAAACATCCTCATATGCATACACACATAGACACTCAGAGACTGCCTGGCATCATTCCTCCAACCCCCAGATACATGATTTTG
>NW_006921887.1:3414792-3424560 GCF_000298275.1 Orycteropus afer afer
CAATCCTACTTCTGTAGTGATACTGCCTCAGAAACCCAAGGAGGGGTCGCTATGAGTCGGGTTTGACTCGACGGCACATAACAACAACAACAACATATTAGTAGTAGTGCCTAAGGCACTTGGCTACTAACCAGAAGGCTGGTGGTTCAAACCCATCAGCCACTCCTCAGAAGTAAAGTTGGCCAATCTACTTCTGTAATGATACTGCCGCAGAAACCCAAGGAGGAGTCGCTATGAGTTGGGTCCGACTCGACAGCACATAACAACAACATTTATTCACTTATTATTGTGATTTGGGTGAAAGTTTACAGAGCTAATTCATTTTCCATACAGCAGTTCATACACATTTTGTTTCATGACACTAAAAATATGGAACGCTTCACAAATTTGTGTGTCATCTTTGCACAGAGAGCATGCTAATCTTCTCTGTATTGTTCAAATTTTAGTATATGTGCTGCCAAAGTGGGCACACTACAACGTAGTTTTATAAAAATGGATGGCCTTAATACTTTGAAGGCTCAATTATACTGAACAGGCATTCTTTTCTTTCTTTGAAGTTCATGTGTAGCTGGCTGAGAGAGTCTTATCTTATCTCATATGTTGAGATAAGCAGAGAAGTGGTTGGAGAGCTGGACCTGGCTTTCCTGTTGGGTACTTCTCAGTAGCAATGGGTTTTGTTGCCCAGACCTTTGAACAAGTACTGTCACAAGGGTTGTAGCATGGGGTTTGGTGTACTTAAAGTGCCTCAAAGGCATTTTTGTGTGAGAAGAACCAATAATATGCTGACATGGAGGCAAAGTCCAGGCAACTTGACAAAAGTCTGGTTGCTAGTATGTAAGTTATCAACCTCTGACAAAAGTCTGGTTGCTAGTATGTAAGTTTGCTTCCCATGCAGGAAACCTGGCTTCAAATCCAGGCCAATGCACCTCAAGATCAGCCATCACTGGTGTGGTAGTTAAAGTTGTATGTCAACTTGGCTGGGCCTGGTTGAGTGGCTGGGCAGCTGGTGGCAGTTATTCCCCATGAAGAGACTGGCAATCAACTCCATGGTGGGATCTACCACAAGCAGCTCTGAGTAGCTGCTTTGGGTATGTGGTTTGCTTCCCATATATAAGAAACAGCTTTGGGAATGGTCTCTAGCTTGTGGCACGCTTGAACCCTGCATGTGGCTGTGTCATTGTTCAGCAGCCTGCCATGATCTGCCGACCTGGGGACTTACAATGGACTTGAATTAATAGCCTGCAGTGTGGTTTGGTAACATCGGGACTGTGCCTTTTTACTTGTCAACCTTGGGCTTGGCAGCCTCAGCAGCCAGAAGATGTCTGAGTGAAGAAAATCCTCTACCTTCAGTGGGCTGGGAGCTGGAGGCAGAGCTGCAGCTCAAGGCTGAGGACATTTTACCCAGCCCCTAGAGCTTGGCACTTTGAACTTGGACTTAAAGCCTCCAAACTATGAAAGAATAAACTCCTGTTTGTCCAGCCATCCCATTTGTGGAATATTCTTGTCAGAGTGCCACTAGGGAACCAGAATAACTGGTCTTTCAGTAGAGGCTGGTGCGTTGTTGTGATGCTGAAGAAGTTCCAGTGCAGCTTCTAGACTAAGATGAACTAGGAAGGAAGGCCTGGCAAGCTACCTCCAAAAATCTGCCAGTGAAACCCAGTGGGTCACATAGGTCCACTCTCCAATCAGTGGTGGGGGTGACTCACAGGAGCACTTGGTCCCATTGTGCAATGCTTGCCATGATTCCCTAGAAGCCCCACACTTCTGGTCCTGAGCAGCCTTACTTCACATAAGAACACAAAGGAGGGAAGCAAGGACTTTCTCCCGTCGCCACTGAACTGAAGCCCTTATCAAACCCAGTCCCTTTACTTTCAACCCAAGACCTTGCTTCCTATTTCACCAAGGCAGAAACTGCTTTTCTCCCTCCACATTTCAATTTACTTAACGTAACGTCCACCATCTTCACCATCATCATCTCTTCCTCTTTCATCACCTTTCCTCTCACAACGTTACTTTCCCTAGCTATGTCCTGGATTTTCTCTCTTCACCTAAAACCCTGCCACTTCATTCATAGCTCGTTTGCTTATGTTCAATTTCCTCTGACAGAGAGGCAGTATGGCATGCTGATTAGGGAGCCAGAGGCTTGGGATTGAGCCCTGGCACTGCCACTTGCCAGCTGTGTGACCTTGAACAGTTGCAGGCTGCCCTCAGAAATGTGGAATTAAGCAATTATCAGGTATCTGGTAAATATTAATAACTTGTGACCAGAGGTAGGGCACTCCTGGACACCCTCACTAAAGGTGCATGTTACCGCAGGTCTTAGATAAAATTCTGCTGAAATTATAACTATTTATTGCCATGCAGGCACCAAACACCAAAATCTGTTTCTGTAAGCTTGTTGTTGCCTTGTTCTGTCCTCAGGCACTCCAAGAAGCACATAGTGCAAACGATTCCTTCCAAGGTAGGCAGGACACACTCTGATCTTAGCATCAGCCAACAAAACTGGGAGAAGGTGTGGGGAACACAACCATCTTTGGAGTGAGGATTCCTGATGAATAGATTTCAATGTTAACAACTTATCCTGAGGGCTAATGTCAAATTATATGTACAAATATCACCCCAAAGTTTATAGTGGAATATTTTAAAACAGATTGTCACACAAACAGTTTAACAGAGACTTACCCTCTCTGTGCCTTAGTTTCCTCACTCTGGAAAATGGAAATAATGATGGTGTCTGTCTTATAGGGATACTATGAGAATTAAAGGGAGCTCTGGTAGCATAGTGGCTAAGGCACTTGACTGCTAACCAGAAGGCTGACAGTTCAAACCCACCAGCCACTCCTCAGAAGGAAGATGGGGCAATCTACCTCCATAGTGATATTGCCTTGGAAACCCAAGGAGGGTTCTCTATGAGTCGGGTCTGACTCGACGGCACATAACAACAACAACAACAACATGAGAATTAAATGTCATTTGGTGCATAGTAAGCACTCCATAAACTTGTTTGTTATTATCCTTCTCTGAACTTGTTCATTCCTATCAGCCTACAGAACTCTTCCTTAGACCTCCCTTTCCCATAAATTTACACCCTCTTTACTGCTAAAACTGTTCAAAGACTACCTTCATAATGTGTCCTAGCACAATTAACTGTACAGCAATTTTCCACCTGATTTTATATTTTCATCTTAATTTCTTATTTAATTCCTCAATCATTTGGTGCTGGGAAGGATTATAAGAGATACAGTTGATGCAATGTAACCCTTCAAGGAATTTATGACAGAGTTAGAAAAAATATTGTTAACTGCCATTGAATTGACTATAACTCATGAAGACCCCAACTCAGGATGATCCCATAAAAAATGGGTTCAGAACTTTGTGATCCATTATATTTTTATTGTCTGTTTTTGTTTGTTTGGGAGCTCTGGTAGCATAGTGCCTAAGGGATTATGAAGGTTGGTGGTTCAAACCCACCAGCCACTCTTTGGAAGGAAAATGGGGCAATCTACTTCCATAGTGATACTGCCTTGGAAACCCAAAGAGGGATCGTTGTGAGTTAGATCTGACTCAACGGCAGTGACTTTGGTTTTGGTTTATTTTTTATTTATTTTTTTTTTCAAGAAGTGGATCATTAAGTCTTTTATCCCAACCCATCTTAGTCGGGAAGCTCCACTGAAACCTGTCCAGCATCATAGCAACAGGCAAGCCTCCATTGGTGGGTGGGTGGGGGCTGATCATGAGATGCATTGACAAGAATGGGATCCGTGTCTCCCACGTGGAAGACAAGAATTCTACCACTGAACCACCATTTCCCTCAGGAAAAAAAAAAAAAAAAAGAAAGAAAGAATACACAACTATACATTTCTTGAAAATAAGAGCTTCATCTTAAAAAGTGATGATAAAGTTGTCATTGTCGTTATGTGCCATTGAGTCAGACCCAACTCATAGCGACCCCTCCTTGGGTTTTCAAGCAGTATCACTATGGGAATAGATCACCCAACCTTCCTTCCGAGAAGTGCCTGGTGGGTTTGAACCACCAGCCTTCTGGTTAGCAGTTGAGTGCCTTAGGCACTACGCTATCAGAGCTCCCGAAGATAAAGTAGAGGCACCATTGTCCACATGTCACATTTGTAGTTGACTCACTATCCTCAGTAGAACAAGCTTCGACATCTCAATATTCCTAAGAAGAAAATTAAGGTTTTAAAAAATAGGGGGTATTGAAGAGAGCAGAAGTCCCTTAATTCAAAGATATTTTATTTTTGACAAAAACTAACATGTAGTAAAATCCAAAGAAAAACAGAATTGTATAACCTAAATGTAAAAAATCCTGGTGATGCAGTGTTCAGCTGCTAACCAAAACGTCGGTGGTTCAAGCTTACCCAGGGGCTCTGCAGGAGAAAGAATTAGAAATCTGCTTCCATAAAATTACACTCCAGAAAACCTAATGGGGCAGTTCTACTCCATCACAAGGGGTCACTATCAGTTGAAAGTCCACTCGACAGCACCTAGTAACAACTTGAATGTAAATTTTGAGTGTTGTTGACATTAAGATAGCAGGTAAGAGTCTATTGACTATGAAGGCCAAAAGCTCTTGATTGCTATGCAAATATAAGCAAGCTGAGAAGGCAACCTTGAAAATTCCATGGAAGGTAACCTCCAGAATTTAGTAGGATGACTTGATCTCTGATTGTGTCTTAGTCAGAAAGAGTTAGAATTGGGTATAGAAATATCCAGAGTGTCAAGACAATAGTATTAATGCATTTGTGTTAACAGTCTGTGTGCAGTTGATATTTTAGAATAATTTTGTCTATTTAAGTAATATATACTTCAGCCATGAAATTTCATTTTAAAATGCTAATTAAGAACCAATGTAAGCTTTTTATTTTAAAAAGAATTATTACTACATTTTACATAGTATTGAAACATTTCAGAAAATTTAAGCTTCACCACACTTAAGAAATTGTGACATGTTAACTTTTTAAGAGGTTATTTAAGTACTAAAGATGACTTTAGGAGCTCTGGTAGCATAGTGCCTAAAGCACTTGACTGCTGACCAGAAGGCTGGTGGTTCAAACCCACCAGCCACTCCTCGAAAGGAAGGTTGGGCAATCTACTTCCGTAGTGATACCACTTTGGAAACCCAAGGAGGGGTCACTATGAGTTGAGTCCGACTCGACAGCACATAACAACAACAACAACAACAAGGATGATTTTGTTCAAATAGGCAATTGGGGAAAAAAAAATCAAATGTATAAAACTTGTACATGAAGTTTAAAATGTTTAAAAGGAGTTTATCTAAATTTGTAAGTGACAGAAAATATTACTTTAAGGACTTAATAAGCAATCAAATTTGCTAGACTGATAAATTCTTCCATATTTGTAAACATAACTTAAAAACTTAACATTAGGAATGTGAGTTTTAATATTTACAATTTTGATAAATTGAATCTTAAACAAACAACAAAAATTAACCTCATGAATGATTCTTTATATATACAGCCCTTGAGGTAATTAAAGCAATTAAAAATCACTGTATACCCATACTATGAGATACCTAGCTTTTGCCTCCAAATCCTTATAATATTATCTTGGGCATAAGTCTCATCTCTCTAACAGGGCTTTTGAGATATTCAGTGTGCTGTCTATGTCTGCTGTAGTTTCCAGTGGACCAAGCAAAAAGTAGCAAATTCTTTTCTCAACTGGCTTCGTGACTTCAGACAAGTCTCTTCACCTCTCTGATTCTCCACTCAAGCATCTGAAAAGGAGGCCTTCAACCATTCTGCTACATGTTGATTTCTATGAAAAAAGGGCCTGTGTCTATCTTACTGCCATATTCCCAGGGTGTGAGGCATACACAATAGATACTCAACAAACAGCATTAAATGAGTGGGAAAATGAACAAAATAATTTCTAAGATTCCTTTTACATGTATACAAGATGATCACCTCCACAAAAGAGTAGGTATGGAAGTTAAGATCTGGAAACTGATTTGACTTTGTGTGTCCTCGTATCACATATCTTAGGATTCTCTAAAGAAAGAGAACCAGTGATTTGTACATATATACATATATATATAGAGAGAGAGAGAGAGAGAGAGAGAGAGAAAGAGAGTTCTGGTGGTACAGTGCTTAAGGCATTTGACTGCTAACCAGAAGGCTGGTGGTTCAAAACTACCAGCCAGTCCTTGGAAGGAAGATAGAGCAATCTACTTCTATAGAGATACCACCTCAGAAACCCAAGGAGTGGTCACTATGAGTCAGATTCGACTTGATGACACTAAGTTTGGTTTTGTTTTGGTATTTGGTGTGTGTGTGTGTGTGTGTGTGTGAGTGTGTATGTGAGCTGAAGAGGACTGGTTTTGGCCATTTTGAATCAGACAACCATATGATCTACTATTCCAGGAATTACAAATTGAAGAGGAAACACATGGCATTCATTATCACAAAGAATGTTTCAAGAGCTATCCTGAAGTACAATGTTGTCAGTGATAGGATTATATCCATACATCTATGAAGAAGACTAGTTAATGTTGCTATTATTCAAATTTACACACCAACCATCAAAATCAAATGAAGAAATTGAAAATTTTTACCAACATCTGCAGTCTGAAATCAACCGAACATGCAATCAAGATGTGTTAATTATCACTGGAATGCAAAGGTTGGAAACAAAGAAGAATCACCAGTAGCTGGAAAATATGGCCTTGGTGATAGAAATGATATTGGAGATCACATGATATAATTTTTCAAGATCAAAGACTTATTGATTGTAAATACCTTTTGTCAACTACACAAACAGCAGCTATACATGTGGACTTTGCCAAATGGAACACACGGGAATCAGATTAACTACATCTGTGGCAAGAGGGACTGGAGAAGCTTGAGATCTTCAGCCAAAACAAGGTCAGGAACTGATTGTGGAACAGACCACCAGTTGTTCATATGCAAGTTCAAGTTGAAACTGAAGACAATTAAAAGAAGTTCACAAGAGCCAAAATATGACCTTGATTATATCCCTCCTGAATTTAGAGACCATCTAAAGAATAGATTTGATGCATTGAATGCCAACGACCAAAAACCAGAAGAACTGTGAGATGACATCAAGAACATCATCCATGAAGAAAGCAAAAGGTCATTAAAAAGACAAGAAAGGAAGAAAGACCAAAATGGAAGTCAGAAGAGATTCTGAAACTTGACCTTGAATGAAGGGTAGCTAAAGCAAATGGAAGGATCGACAGGACAAAAGAACTCAACAGAAGATTTCAAAGAGCAGCTCAAGAATACAAAGACAATTATTATAACGAAATATACAAAGAGCTAGAGTTAAAAACCAAAAGATAAGGACATGCCCTGCATTTTTCAAGCTGAAAGAACTGAGAAAAAAACTAAGCTTCAAATTGTACTATTGAAAGATTCCATGGGCAATATGTTGAATGATGCAGGAAACATCAAAAGAAGATGGATGGAACACACAGAGTCACTATAACAAAAAAAACCTCACAACTGGATCAATAAGCAACATCATGATAGATGGAGAAAAAATTGAGAATTAAGGTGTCAAAGACTTCATATAACTTGGTTCTGCAATCAACGCCAATGGAAGCAGTGGTCAAGACATCAAAAGACATGTTGCATTGGGTAAATCTATTGCAAAAGACCTCTTTCAAGCACAGAAGAGCAAAGATATCTCACTGAAGACTAACGTGCACCTAACCCAAGCCATGTTATTTTTAGTCACCTCATATGTGAGAGCTGGACAATGAATAAGGAAGACCAAAGAATAGTTGATGGTTTTGAGTTGTGGTGTTGTCAAAGAATGCTAAAAGTACTGTGGACTGCTAAAAGAACTAACAAATCTGTCCTGGAGGAAGTGCCACCAGAATGCTCCTTGGAAACAAGGATGGCCAGACTTCGTCTCACTTACTTTGGCCAAGTTGTCAGAATAGACCATTCTCTGGAGAAGGATGCCATGCTTGTTAAAGTGGAGTGAAGGCCCTCCACAAGATGGATTGACATGGTGGCTGCAACGGTGGGCTCAGGTATGGTAGGGATTGTGAGGCTGGTGCAGGACCAGGCAGTGTTTCATTCTGTTGTATATAAGGTTGCTATGAGTCAGAGACGACTTGATGGCACATAACAACTACAACATCAACTAGATAGATAGATAGATGTAGGAGCTCTGGTGGTGTAGTACCTAAGGCATTTGACTGTTAACCAGAAGACCACCAGCCACTCCCCCAAAGGAAGATTGGGCAATCTATTTCTGTAGAGATATTGCCTTGAAAACCCAAGGAGGGGTCGCTATGAGTCGGGACCGACTCCATAGCAGTGAGGTTTTTTTTTTTTTTTTTTAAAATATGTTTGTATATGTATATGTATATATATATACACACACACATACACATATATATATGCAATACATACATATGTTTTATGTGTAATATGTGTGTGTGTGTATACATGTAAACCAAAATCCATTGCTGTTAAGTCAATTCCAACACCTGGCTACCCTATAAGACAGAGTAGAACTGCCCCATGGGGTTTCCAAGGCTGTAAATCCTTATGAAGCAGACTGTTACATTGTTCTCCTACATCATCATCAGGGTCCAATTGCTGGAGAAGATATTATGCTTGGTAAAGTAGAGGGTCATTGAAAAAGAGGGAAACCCTCAGGGAGATGGATTGACACAGTGACTACAACAATGAGCTCAAACATAGCAATTATTGTGAGGATACTGGAGGACTGGTAATGTTTTGTTCTGTTGTACATAGTGTCACTGGGAGTTAGAGCTGACTCAATGGCACCTAACAATGATAATATTATGTAAGATAATCTGTTTTACTTAAGGAAAACTTACTTAATCACATATCTCATACATGCTTTCTGTATTCTTCTATTCACAAAAGCTGCAAATGTTTAAGGTGTCAACAAGAAATGCCTCTTGAATATCTTTTCAGTTGCTGGGCAGAGCTAACCTTGCCTCCATAGCTCAGAAGACTCTTCAAAACTCAGTTTCTGGAGTAGGGAGTGGGGCAGAGGAAGGTAATTAGAGTTTTGCAAGTGTACTCATGATATAAGCATCATGTCAGAGGGATACTAGATATTTCATTAGATGAGAAACTTGGATACTAGAACCAAAGAACCCTGTTGGTGTTCACCCACCATAGTCCTCTACTCTTGCTTCCCACTTGTTTCTGGGCCATTTCAGGATGCCAAAGTAGAGGTTCCTGAAAGTAGGAAGGAAGAAGGTAGTGACTTCTCAGTCTTGAGCACACCTTTCCAAGAGAAAGAGAGGAGGGAAGGAATTGGCCTTAGGCAATATCTCTATGCAAAACAAGATTTCCTTGGCATCCTTGCACTTTCTTTTTCAAATTGTCCCCATCTTTTCTGCCCACACTGCTTTTTCCCTTCCCTCCAGACTTTGAGTGGAGGTATTTTTAGGCTGAAGGTCCTCCCCATCTGGCACTGAGAGACGAGGAACACCCAACCACCTATGTGCCCTGAAGTTACATTGACTCAGGAATCCAGGGGTTCCTCCTTCTTCAAGCCTCAGCTTGATAATTCAGAGTATCAAGAACTTTGTGGTGGAAAAATGATAAACCTTCATATCACAATAAAAAAGAGGACAAGCACAAATTTTCAGCATATACTAAGCTGTACAGCAACAAAGGAAATGATAGCACAATTCATAAACATAATGAGCTCAGCACAGAAAATAATATGGAACAAAGAAACCAGGGATACCATGAAAAAACACATAACAAAATGACA
>NW_006921887.1:3428285-3430968 GCF_000298275.1 Orycteropus afer afer
CCCAAAAAAAAAGAAAAGAACTTTGTGCTAATGTAGCCAGTTTACTCATTGGCTCTGGATCCATTGAATAATTTCAGATGCAGGCAAGCACTTTAACCACTGCACCATGAGGGTTCCATGTCAATGCATAGACCGCAATAAATCGCTTATTGTACAACTCTATTATATCGTGGTCATGTCTTTTCCTTGATAAGCTCTGAATTCCCTCAAATTCATTACAATTGATCAAGTACAAAGAGTCAATCTAAAAGTGGCTCTGGTGGGCTCTTTTGGTCTCGGCTTGCTACGAAGAAGTAAACAACCTGGGGCCAACACACAGAGGTCATTTTTGACTCATTTCTACAACATCTAACCATAACAAGGTTTCCCTTTCCACTTATGGGGTTTCTTCTACTCTTCCATCAGTAAAAGGAGTAAATAAAGGATTACACGTTAACATTAATGTGCTCAGGTGGCACAACGGTTAAAACACTTGACTGCTAACCAAAAAGATCAGTGGCTCAAACCCACCAGCCACTCCATGGGAGGAAGATGAGGTAGTTTGTTTCCGTAAAGATTTGCAGCCTTGGAAACTCTGTGGACAGTTGTACTCTGTCCTGTAGGATTGCTATGAGTTGGAATTGACTTGATGACAATGGGTTTATTTTTGTTTGTTTGTTTGTGACACTAACACTTACACACGTGCTTCTCATCTACAAGCCTAAAAACCTTTTGAGAGCAGAATCCTGGTCTGATTCATCTTTGAATCCTCCAAAGCATCTGGCTCCCCGTTATCTGATGTTGCACCTTGTAGGCAGTAGACACTTGATACATATTACATATTTGTGAATCGATGAACTAATATCCCCTTTATATGTAACAGTTTATTACATATTGACTTGCAGTGTCCATTTTTTAACTTTCCATACATTAATATGTTCTGATACATGGTTTCAAGCCACATGCAACATTTTTTTCAGGTATATATTCTTTGATAACTCTTGTGATATCTATATAGAAGATCTGTGGCAAATCAACACAAAACAATAAAAAGAAAAACATGTCATATTACTAAGTCCCAAACATTTTTATTCCAATCCCATGTTGCTCATTTACCAACTAGAAGAACACAAAAGCTGATGGTGTAAATTAATACTTGATAATAGTTACCTTCTTGGGCACCCATGGTGGAAAGTTTTAGTAGAGTTTTCAGATTAAGATAGTCTAGGAACAACAAAGGGGCCATCCACTTTTCAAAGAAACAGCCAATGAAAACCTTATGAATAACAGTGAAACACTGTTGATATTATTACTGGAAATTTTTATGAATAGCCCTGAAACATTGTCTAGTATAGTGCCAGAAGATGAGCCTCTCAGGTTGGAAGGCATTCAAAATATGATTGGGGAAAAGCTGCCTCCTCAAGGTAGAGTCTACCTTAATGATATGGAAGGAGCAAAGCTTTTGGGACCTCCATTTGCTGACGTTACATGACTCAGAAGAAATAGCTGCAAACCTCCATTAATAATTAGAATGTAGAATGTACAAAGTATGAATATAAGAAAATTGGAAGTTGTCAAAAATGAAATTAAACACATAAAGATCAATATCCTAGGCATTAATGAGCTGAAATAATGGCCAATATGGTATTGGCCATTTGAATCAGATAATCATATTATCTACTATGCCAGGAATGACAAACTGAAGAGGAATGGTGTGGCATTCATTGTCATAAAGAATGTTTCAAGATCTATCCTGGAGAACAAAGCTTTCAGTGATAGGAAAATATCTATATGTCTATGGCATAGTGCCCAAGGCATTTGATTGCTAACCAGAAGTCTGGCAGTTCAAACCCACCAGCCACTGCTCAGAGGGAAGGTTGAGCAATCTACTTCCATAGTGATACTACCTTGGAAACCCAAGGAGGGGTTGCTATGGATCAGATGTGATTCCACTGCAGTACATTGCATTTTGCATACAAGTAAGACCAGTTAATACTACTATTATTAAAATTTATGCACCAATCACTAAAGCCAAAGATGAAGATACTGAAGATTTTTAAGCAACTTCTGCAGGCTGAAATTGACCGAACATGTAATCAAGATGATTTTTGGTGATTGGAATGTGACAGTTGGAAACAAAGAAGGATCACAGGTAGTTGGAAAATATGGCATTGGTCATAAAAATGATGCTGAAGATTATTAGATAAAATTTTGCAAGACGAATGACTTATTCATTGCAAATACCTTTTTCAGCAACATAAAAATGGTGCCTGTACATGTGGACCTCACCAGATAGAATGAAGACAAAGAAATCAGATTGACTCCATACGTGGAAAGAGGAGATGGAGAAGGTCAATACCTTCAGTCAAAACAAGACCAGGAGCTGACTGTGCAACAGACCATCAATTGCTCATATGCAAGTTCAAGATGAAGTTGAAGACAGCTAAAACAAACCCATGAGAGCCAAAATATGATCTTAATTACATTCCACCTGAATTTAAATACCATTTGAAGAATAGATTTGACTCATTGAATACCAACAACCAAAAACCACATGAGTGGTAGGATGACATCAAGAACATGACACATGAAGAAAGCAAATGGTCATTAAAAAATAGGAAAGGAACAAAAGAACAAAATGGGTTTCAGAAGAAACTCTGAAACTTGCTTTTGATTGTAGAGTAGCCAAAGCAAATGGAAGAAA
>NW_006921887.1:3432343-3440404 GCF_000298275.1 Orycteropus afer afer
TGCACTGAAGACATTGTGAAAAAGAAGCTTCCAGGAATTGACAGAATACCCACTGAGATGTTTTAACAAACAGATGCCATATTAGAGGCACTTACTTATCTACATCAAGTAATATGAAAGACAGCTACCTGGCTAACTAACTAGAAGACATCCATATTTGCACCCATTTCAAACAAAAGTGATCCAACACAATGTGGAAATTATCTAACAATATAATTAATATCACAGGCAAGTAAAATTTTGCTGACAATAATTCAAAAATGGTTGCAGCAGTATATTGACAGGGAACTTCCAGAAATGCAAGCTAAATTTAGAAGACGATGTGGAATGAGGGACATCATTGCTGATGTCAGATGGATCTTGGCTAAAAGCAAGGAATACCAGAAGGATGCTTACTTCTGTTTAATTGACTGTGCAAAAGCATTGGAGTGTGTGCATCATGCCAAATTATTGATGACATTACCAAGAATAGGAAATACAGAACACTTAATGTTCTCATGAAGAATTGGTACATAGAAAAAGAAGCATCATTAGAACAGAACTAGGGGATACTACATAGTTTAAAATAAGGAAAGGTATGTGTCAGGGTTTTATCCTTTCACCATACTTATTCAATCTGAACGTTGAACAGATAATCCAAGATGCTGGACTATATGAAGGAGAACATGGCATCTGGATTGGAGGAAGAATCATTAACAACCTGTGATATGCAGATGACACAACCTTGCTTGCTGAAAGGGAAGATGACTGAAGCACTTATTGATGAAGATTAAAGACTACAGTCTGCAGTTTGGATTACACTTCAACATAAAAGAATGAAAATCCTCACACCTGGACCAATAAGCAGCATTGTGATAAATGGAGAAGTGACTGAAGTTGTAAAGATTTCATTTTACTTGCATACAAAATCAACACCCATGGAAGCAGCAGTCAAGAAATCAGACATGGTATTGCACTGGGAAAATCTGCTGCAAAAGACTTCTTTAAAAGTGTTGAAGAGCAAAGATGTCACTTTGAAGACTAAGGTGAACCTAACAAGTCATGGAATTTTCAATTGTCTCATATGCACGTGAAAAGCTGGGCAAAGTATAAGGAAGACTGAAGAAGAGTTTCTGCCTTTGAATTGTGTTGTTGGTGAAGAATATTGAAAAGATCATGCACTTCCAGAAGAATGACCAAATCTGTCCTGGAAGAAGTGCAGACAGAATACTGCTTGGTGATAACTTTGGTCGTGTTATCAGAAAGGACCATTCCCTGGAGAAAGATATCATGCTTGTAAAGTGGAGGGTTAGCGAAAAAGGGGAAGGCCCTCAACAAGATGGATTGGTTTCAACAATGGGCTTGAGCGTAGCAAGAACTGTGAAGATGGCACAGGACCCAGCAGTATTTCATTCTGTTCTTCATAGGGATGCTGTGGGTCGGTGCCAACTTGCCAGCACCTAACAGCAATAACACTTTCTTTCTTTTTTTTTTTTTTAACTTAACATGCTCATATTTGTTGTCCTTTTCTTCTCCTTCTCCTTCTCCTTCTTCTTCTTTTTTATTGTGGTTTGGGTGAAAATTTACAGGACAAATTCACTTTCCATACAGCAGTTCACATACACATACACTTTGTCTCATGACATTGACCACAATTTACCACAATGCAACAACTTCCCTCCCACTTCCTCCTGATAGTTACCTCTTCCCTGTGCCCATCCTTCCATGGACTCCTGCCCCTGAGCTGTCTCCCTGTGCATAAGCAGCCCTTCTTTCTCCCATGATTGTTCTCTCCAAGGAGAGTATCTATCTCATGTAAATGTTCAGCTCATATGCCTGTCTTTTTTTTTTGGCTCGAAGCCACAGGTGTGGGTTCAATTCCATATCTGAAGGGCAGCTAGGGGCCATAGTCTCAGTGGTTCTACCAGGCTCTATCAGACCAGCAAACCTGGTCCCCCCCCCCTTTTTCTTTCTCCAAATGACTTTCAGTTTTCTTCCACATTGTTCTCCCTCTCTATCAAGGATCTCCTACATAGATCCCCTTCCAAGTGGTTGACAGTAGTAGCTGGGTACCATCTAGTTCTTCTGGTCTCATAGTCATATAGGCTGCAGATCAGATGGTGTACCAGTCGCTAGGCCTAACTGTTTCCCTGAATTTTGGTTTTCTTCATTCTTCTTTGCTCTGGATGAGGAGAGACCCATCATTCATCTAGATGGCAGCTTGCTAGCTTTTAAGATCCCAGTCGCTACTCACCAAAGTAGGAGGTGGAACAATATTTTGTATAGTATGTTATGCCAATTGAGCTTGATGTCCCCTGCGACTATGGTCCTGAGCCCACAGGTTCAACTACTCGGTCCCTCTGGGTAGCTGGCTGTGACCAAGCAGTGACTACAACCTTGCCCATTGTCAGCTCTACTATATACATGGGAATTCTGATCATTCACATAAACTTATAGGACCATTGTTTGCCAGCCCTATACATGTTCTTGGGTACACTCTCCACTTCATAGACATACCTACTAGTTCAGCCTGTCCACCCATCTATCCACCCATATACCCATGTTTGCCTTCAGTGACAATGTAGTACTTACTGTATGTGCAAAAGGGTTCATCTTTGTTGTCTGCACCTCCCATGTACCTCTCTGTCTTTCTCTTCCTCAATGCCACCATATTGTTCACTCACATTTGGTACATTGCCCTTTTCTTCACCCAAATCCATACTTATCTGTATCTATCTAACAGTGTTCCCTTCCTTCCCCTCCCACCCCTGGTAACCAACAAAGAAAATTCCCTTCTATAGATAAACCTTTCCTTGAGTTTTACAATAATGGACTAATACAATATTTGTCCTTTTGTGATTGACTTATTTCACTCAGCATAATGTCCTCCAAGTTCATCCACATTATGTGGTGTTTTGCAGATTCTACATTATTCTTTAGTGTCAGCAACAACACTTTCTTGGACAAATTATATACATCGAATGCTGAAATTCTAGTCTTCCAGCAATCAGATTATTTGGAAGTGTGAAAGTGTTACTAAATTAAGATAAGAGGATATGAGAAAGTAGATAGATTGGAGAAAAGATTGAAGTTTTCAAAGATTCCATATTACTTGATTCCACAATCAGCACCAATGGAAGCAGTAGTCAAGACATCAAGTCATGTATTATACTGGGCAAATCTGCTGGAGGGCAAAGATGTCTCTTTGAAGACTAAGGTACACATAACCCAAGCCATGGTATTTTCAGTCACCTCATATATATGTGAAAGCTGGACAATGAATAAGGAAGACCAAAGAAGAGTTGATGCTTTTGAGTTGTGTTGGAGAAGAATACTGAAAGTACCATAGACTGCCAAAAGAACTAACCAATCTGTCCTGGAAGAAGTGTTGCCAGAATACTCCTTGGAAGCAAGAATGGCCAGACTTCATCTCACCTACTTTGGTCATGTTGTCAAAAGGAACCATTACTTAGGGAATGATATCATGCTTGGTAAAGTGGAGGGTCAACGAAAAAGGGGAAGGCCCTCATAGAGATGGATTGACACAGTGACTGCAACGATGAGTTCAGGTATAGCAAGGATCATGAGGCTGACACAGGATTGGGCAGCGTTTCATTCTGTTGTATGCAGGGTCACTATGAGTCAGATCCAACTCAATGACGCCTAACAACAATAACAACCCATCTCAATGTCAAGACTGAAATGTGTAATAAATGCTTTGGTTGCTCAGGGAAAGTTGCAGAAAGAGTTGAGGTATGAGTTAGGTCTGGAAAAATGTTCAGAATTTGGTGAGAAGATGGAAAGTCTATTAGAGAAGACAAAGGGTTTAGCATCTGGAAAGAGTCCACAATCAGGGAGCACTTGATTTCCCACAGAAAACGTTTTCCCAATACCATGCACCTATTTCTTTGTGCCTGTCTGAGTTTTGGCTCTCTTCACGCTTATTTCCTCTCGAGAATGGTGACATCTTTTTCTCACTCTGCTAGCATTTTCTCAAATCTCTTGGGATATGGATACTTGCTGTCAGTCACAAATACTGCTGGTTGACATGATATCTATTCTCTTCTTGCTAGGAAATAAAACTAGTGCTCACCAATGGGATAGAAACAGAAGTGGTGTGCACCTTCTGGAAAATATCCTTAAAGGGAAGTGGTGCATCTCATGTCCACCTCCACCTCCTTCTCCTTCATGCTGAATGGAATCCAGATCAGGAAGTGAAAACTGTTGCTGAGGCTAATAGAGCCAGGAGATTTACAGAGCTTGGGTCTCTGACAACACGGGAGCCCTGCCAGGACTGGACCATCTTCAGAGCCTTCTTCTATGTGAAAAAGAAAAATGCTCCTTTATCATTGCTGTTGTTTGGATTTTTAATTTTTGCCATTTTCCACTAAACCTAATTCAAATTTGCACTCTATGTTTGGAGTCAACTTCAAATGAGAAGAATTTGGTAAGTCAATACAAGGAAAAATGATTTTCCTACTTAGAATGAAAGACATGCAAATAAAAACTGTGAGATGCTATTCATCTGTGAGATTATTTTTTTAAAAGAAAGAAACATAATAAAACTCGATAATAAGATTTCAAGGCAACAGGGAGGCCAATGACAGTGTTATATGATGGTACAACTCTTCTAGAAAACACTGCCCACTTAGATCATTTACCTTAAATATGTTAATATAACAAGTGATCTTATTCTTGAAAGATTGGAAAATGTATCAAAGGAATGAAATTGAAAGTATAAATCTATCAGGATGACCATAACAGAATTATTTTAGCAGCAGAAAACTGGAACTGTCTAAACATGGTGTTATAGCAAAATGGTAAATGATGACATATTATTTTGTTGGAGAGTAGTCATTTGAAATAACAATAAATATCAGGAAATAACTCAGAAACATGTGGATAAAATAATTTTTAAAAAAATCCATAAAACTATATGAACATTGGCATGATAGTTGTCAAATTCTATTTGTCCAACTCTGTGTCAGTGTAGTTCCTAAGGCATTTGGTTGCTAGCCAGAAGGTTGGAAGTTCAAATCCATCTGCCATTTGGTGGAAAGAAGATGAGGCAATCTACATCCATAAAGATTGACTGCCTTGGAAACCTAGTGGGGGTCACTATGAGTTGGAAGTGACTCGATGACAGTGGGTTTTGTTTTGTTTTGTTTTGGTGTCTTTAATCCAGTCCAACTCATCCACACTGCATCCAGCAAGAAATGAGTATCCCAGATTCTACATTACAAAGTTCTTGTTTCTACCTATGTCACTGCTCTTACAAAAAGAATTTCTTCTTATTCTTTTCTGAATCTACTCATTCTTGAATTTTGGGTTTTATTACCCATTCCTGGCTCTTCTCTCAGTCCTTGATTTTGACCATAGCTTTAGCTTTATCTCCTATGACCCTCAGTGCTTTTTGAGGGCATCCGATGGCTGCCTTCTTCTAGGCCCCTGCATTCCTTGGCTCACACACCTTGTGGGGCAGTACTATTATGTCATATAGAGTTGCTGTGAGTTAGAATCGACTTGATGGCAGTGGGTTATAGTTGTAAATAACCAATACAAATTCTGTTTTAGATAAAGGTAAAAGAAAAGGTTGAGACAGAGAGATGCATGGTGAGAATACAGGGTCATCACAAGAAAGATTGAAATCAAATTTTAAAAATACCAGAATTTCCATAATATCCTTTGTTACTCTTTCTCCTTGTGTGTCTCTTTCATTTTTTTTTTCTTTCTCATTGTCACTTAAACAGCAGACAAGATACTTCAGTGTACATTTATTATCTCTATTCAAGAAATCTCCGGGAGAGAGAATCTAATTGGTTAATTTTAGTTTAGATACCTATCACTGGTCCAATCAACCATAGCCAGCAGAGCGGAGTTACACAGCTAGAACGTGACTGCAAGGTATTCATCATTTGAGAGAGGGACAGGTAGAAGAAAGTAAGTTCTAAGAGAAAATTGGAAGTCTAATTTAGCTCTGGAGCTTGCCTGACATCTCAAAATATATGTACTTCATGACACCCAGTAACCATCCACCAGACTGTAATCCTGAAGGCCCCTCTGGATATCCGAAGGGCTGTGTGGTAGACTGGTGGAGTAATGATCCCCAATGAGCCAGGCCTCCTTGTTTACATGCCTTAGGGTAATCCCCTCACACACTGACTCTGGCATTGGCTGTATGACTTGCTTTGAGTAACGGGACAATAGCAAATTTGACTCAAGCCAAGGTTGGAATAGCACTTTAGCATTGGTGCTTGCCCTCTCTTGCTCTAAAGAACCCTACCACTAGCACACAAACAAGTCTAGGATGAGCTGTTGGTGGAGGAGAGATCATGAGAGATCTCCGGCTAGCTCAGTCATTCAGTTGAGGTCCAGACGTGTGACTAAGAACAGTTCCAGCTGAATCAACTCTGGTCAGAAGAAATCCCCAGGTGGCCCACAGAATCATGAGAAATCAAAATGTTCGTTGTGTTTAGATGCTACATGCTGTGGTTCTTCCACACAGTAAAAGATGGCTGATACAGAAATTGGTACCTAGTGTGAGGTGCTGTTACTATAAAAACCTGAAACCTATGACACTGACTTTGAACAAATATTGACAGAGATCAGAAAAACACAGAGAAATATGTTATCAAGGATGAAAAAGTGACAAACTGTTAGCAAAGAGTGGGAAAGCAATGAGGAAATTGCTATAGCAGACTGGAAAAAATGGTGACCTATGTTATGTCATGGTTAGAATACTAGCAAAACTGTCACCTGTGGCAACTTGGAAGATGGAAAATGTACTTAATGTTCATGCAGATCTGGCAAAGGATATTTCCAGGCAGAATACCAGTATCAACCAGCTTATTTTACCAGCAGATAAGATATGGGTACAAACAGATACAAAAAATAAATAAAATAAAAAGTTCCTTATATGAAATTTCAACATAGAGAAACAAGAACGTTGCTTAGTTTAAAAACAAAACTGTGTTTCATCTTTAGGGCCTGCGGCCAGCAAATAATTCTCAAAATAAGAAATGGCCTCATGATAGAGATCAAGGGTATGGCTATAAGATCCTTTGTTAGAATTTCATATTTCAGGTGGTTCCCATTGAGTGTCTCAGGTAGACAAAGGAGGCTCTAAGAATCTTAGGAATATCACTTCCACAGCAACCAAGCAAAGCCAACACAGACAAAAGCCAGTCAAAAAAAATTATGAACGTAGCTTTGGAGCAGTGGTGAAATTAAGTGAAAATCCTAGAACACTTGTAACATTTTAAACAGGGCTGTTCTGCAAGCAAAACAAAATAAAACAAATAGCTGACTTGGAGGAATAGGATCTGGTATTTCATAAATTGCAAAATGACCACTGCCCCTCAACTTTCTATGGGCAAGAAATGAGCTGGAATCTACTCAGTTGCAAACACAGAACATTTCTCATGGAAAAGGAGTTGCCTCGGAAGACAAAATCAATATCCCAGAGAAAGGAGCCAAGAGCCATGGAGAATAAAGGATTGGGGGAGCTGGCCCTAGGGAGCAGAACTGAGTCCTGCTCTCAGAGTAGGGAATCTGGCATTATGGCCTGGCTGGGTTTCAGAACTCTTATGAATCAGTGACTGTTATATGCCTCTCATTCATTCCCTTTTCAAATGGAAGTACTTACTGCAATTATTCTGTCTCCTTATTGTTTAAGTACTTGTTGCAATTATTCTGTCTCCTTATTGTTTGTTGAGTGTGTGCCTTGCACATAACTTGTTTCTGTAGTTGGCAGTTCTCTGTATTCATAGGAGCCATAGCCAGCAACTGTACCTGAGAAGCCTCATCCTTATTTAGGGCTGATAGAAATCACAAAATTCTGAATTTCAAGCTTGATGTTATAATTGGATGAGACTTGGGGGTGGGGAGGAGGTCCTGGGAGAGAGTGAGTATATTTGCATATGAAAGAAACATGAAAAATTAGAATTAGAGGGAGTGTTATGATCTGCTTTTGTGGTAAGGACTCCAGTGATTCATGCCCTCAGGCAGTCCCTTCCACCATTGATGTTAGGCTGGGCCATGTGACTTATTTTGGCCAATGATGATATAAATATGATACAAGCT
>NW_006921887.1:3443604-3446480 GCF_000298275.1 Orycteropus afer afer
ACATCAATGGAAGCAGCAGTCAGGACATCAAAAGATATATTTCATTGGGCAAATTTGATGCCAAAGGTCTATTTCAAGTGCTGAAGAGCAAAGATATTCCCATGAAGACTTGGATGCGCCTAACCCAAGCCATGGTATTTTCAATTGCCTCATATCCATGTGAGAGTTGGACAATGAATAAGGAAGATCAAAGAAGACTTGATACTTTTGAGTTGTGGTGTTGGCGAAGAATGCTGAAAGAACCAAGGACTGCTAAAAGGACTAACAGATCTGTCCTGGAAGAAGTGCAGCCGGAATGCTGCTTGGAAGCGAGAATGGCCAGGCTTTTTCTCACCCTCTTTGGTCATGTTGTCAGGAGGGACCATTCTCTGGAGAAGGATGTCATGCTTGGTAAAGTGGAGGGTCGATGAAAGAGGGGAAGGCTCTCAATAATAATAATAAGATGGATAGACAGGGTGACTGCAGCTATGGGCTCAGGTATAGTAGGGATAGTGAGGCTGGCACAGGATCGGGCAGTGTTTTGTTCTTTTGTATATAAGGTCACTATGAATGGGAGATGACTCAACGACACATGACAATAGTAACATTATACAGCGAAAGCTAATCAACACAGGAAGGCTCAAATGGGTAAATCTAACAGAGAGAAGACCAAACAGGAGTCACTGAAGTGGAGAAATCTCTGAGAAGAGTGGACCCAACTGTGGGGGCAATATCCCAAGACAAACTAAGGCAATTCACAGAGGGAGACCACACTGTGGTCAATGGGAGACAGGAAGAAGAAAGTGCCAAAAGTCAAGACCAATGTGGAAGTTGAAGATGCAAATTGAAGCAGGAGCAATAAATTTGGATATCTTTGGGATTAAGAAGAGGGAAAGCCAGAAGAATAAATGAATCAAGACAAGTGATTCAGAAATAAAGCTTTGAACAAGAGTGAGTACTAAGCTCCCTTTTCTGAAATGGCTAATGGATAATTAGTGAGGTGTGTGTTATAATTTTTGAGCCAGAACCTAGGAGCATGCAATTCTGGAAATTGTGCTGCTTACAGGTTATAGGTTTCCCAGGGAATTGTAGTGGGTACTTTGCAGTGACCATCCATGCATATCAAACTCTGTGAAGGCACAAAACTCCCATTACATCCTTCCCCCAAGACAGTGGATGTTGCCTTACTTCAAACATGACTAAAGAAGATCAGTGATTCTTAAACTCTGGTGCACATTAGAATCAACATGGGAAATTTAATAATAATATGAATACTTAGGGCCTCTTGTTGCCAGCTACCCCTGAGTTGATTCCAGCTCATGGTGACCCCGTGTGTTCAGAGTAGAACTGCTTCATAGGTTTCAGTGTCATGGGCTTTCAGAAGCAGATCACCAGGACTTTCTTCCAAGGCACCTCTGTGTGAATTTGAACCCCCAACCATCCTGCTTGTAGATGAGTGCTTAACCATTTGTACCACCCAGGGACCTTTGGCTCTACTTCATACCAATTAAATCTGAATAATAGGAAGTGGGATTGAGGTACTAGTATTTTAAAAGCTTCCCAGGTGACAGTATTATGGGGTGAGAGAAGACACTGGACGAGACGATCCAATGCCTAAACAAGAGCCCAATATGCTTCTTAAGAAATGAGTAATAAATGCTGAATCTCTCTGACCCTCCTCATTTTCATATTTTTCTATTGATCTAATAGCTATTAACCTCAAAGATCGCTGTTAGGAACTTGATGACTAATGGCTACTTCTGAGTCAAAAATGAAATAGCATTTAATTTCGTGATGTAATAAAAGTCAAGTGAGCATGAATCAACGAATATGATCATTCGAACAGAGACTGAAGTAGTCTATAGAAATGTATTTTGCTAAAATTATTAAACAAGATTCCAAGATGTTGTCCAAAATAAAAACAAAAAGGCTGGTACCATAAATAAGTAAAACCACCCCTGTGTCTAAGACAATAAGGAGTAGTGGGGACAAACCTAAGAGTCAAGTTCTATCTAAAGTCATTCAGATTTCAAGGGAAAAAAACATACCCTTTGTTCTAGCCAAACAAAATAGGCTTGAAGGTCAGTTTAGCCTACAGACTGCCAATGTGTAGTTCTGAGTCATAAATAAAAACAATACAATAATGAAATAAATCTACATAGACAATTAGAACAGATAATAGGTCAGGAAAAGTTTTAAAGAAGGGGTGGCCACAAAAACATTTTAAAGGATGGGAATTATTATTATTATTTTTTACATTTTTTAATTTAATTTTTTAAATGCTTTTTATTTTAAAATAATTTCACTTACACACATTACAAAAGCTTAAGACTTCCTGTGTACTCTTCATCCAGATTCCCCAAATGTTAACATCTAAGTTAACCTAAGGGCAATGATTAAACTTTCACTTGTACATACTATTATCTACACCACAGACCTTATTCAAATATCACCAACAGTTTTGAATGATCTTCAGCAAAATTTTACTTGTAAGTGATATTAAAGATATTGTTTGATAATTTGTACATTCAGTTAGATCACCTTTCTTTGGAATAGGCACAAATACAGATCTTTTCCAGTCAATTGGCCAGGTAGCTGTGTCCCAAATTTCTTGACATAAATGAATGAGTGCCTCCAGTGCTGCATCCATTAGTTGAAACATTTCAATGGGTATTCCATCAATTCCTGGAGCCTTGTTTTTCACCAACTCTGTCAGTGCAGCCTGGACTTCTTCCTTCAGTATTATCAGTTCTTCTTCATATGCTACCTCTTGAAACAATTGAACGTCAACCAATTCTTTTTGGTACAATGACTCTGTGTATTCCTTCCATCTTCTTTTAATGCTTCTATATTTTGCCCATGTTGTTGCTTTTGTTATGGTTAGGTGCCACTGAGTC
>NW_006921887.1:3446790-3448053 GCF_000298275.1 Orycteropus afer afer
AAACCTTCAGTGTTGCAATTCATATCTTATATTTTTTTCTTCAGTTCTTTGGACTTGAGAAATGCCAAGTGTGTTCTTCCCTTTTGCTTTTCTAATTCCAGGTCTTTGCACATTTCTTTATAATACTTTACTTTGTCTTCTCAAGCTGCCCTTTGAAATCTTCTGTTCAAGTTCTTTTATTTTATCATTTCTTCCATTTGCTTTAGCTACTCTCCATTCAAGAGTAACTTTCAGAGTCTTTCCTGACATCCATTTTGGATATCTTCCTTGCTTGTCTCCTTAGTGACCTTTTGCTTTCTTTATATATGATGTTCTTGATGTCACCCCATCACTCATATGGTCATCAGTCATTGGTGTTCAATGAGTCAAATCTATTCTTCAGATGGTCTCTAAGTACAGGTGGGATATAATTAAGGTGTGTTTTAGTCTTGTGGACTTGTTTTAGTTTTCTTCAGCTTCAAATTAAACTTGCATTTGAATAATTGATGGTCTATTCCACAGTCAGCTCCTGGCCTTGTTCTGACTAATGATATTGAGCTTCTCCATTGCTTCTTTCCATAGATGTGTTGCTGTTGTTATGGGCCATCAAGTCAGACCCAACTCATAGTGACCCCTCCTTGGGTTTCCAAGGCAGTATCACTACAGAAGTAGAGTGCCCAACCTTCCTTCTGAGGGGTGGCTGGTGGGTTTGAACTGCCAGACTTCTGGTTAGCAGTCAAGTGCCTTAGGCACTACGCCACCAGAGATGTAGTCATTTCTATTTCTGTGTATTACATTTGGCAAGGTCCATGTATATATCCCTGTTTACGTTGTTGCAAAAAGGTATTTGCAATGAATAAGTCATTGGCCTTGCAAAATTCTATCATGTGACCCCTGGCATTATTTCTGTCACCAAAGACACATTTTCCAACTACCAATGCTTCTTTTCTGCTTCCAACTTTAACATTCTAATCACCAGTAATTATCAATATATCTTGATTCCATGTTAATTGTTACTGTAGGGCTGGCCAAATGTTAATTTTCTGTTCCATTATTCCTTCTACATTTATTTTTTGGAATTCTATTGCAAAGAAGAGCTTTTTTTTTGTTTCCCATTTATTTGTTTGTTTGTTTATTTCTATCAGTATAATCTCACAGATTCTTATTTTATTCTATGCATCATAATCCATTACTAGCCTTAGTAAGTTTTATTACTTGGTCATGGGCACTCCTTCAGGTGGGCTCCTGTGTCCTTTTGATGTACTCACATCATTTTTTTTTTTT
>NW_006921887.1:3453846-3459090 GCF_000298275.1 Orycteropus afer afer
TTGCCATAGGAGTTGAACTGTCACCAGGATTGGATTTTCTTTAGTAATATAGGTCCTTTATAAATTTAGTTATCATCAGCATATTTGACTCTAGTCCTCCCCATGGTCTAGGAAACACAGACAGAAAGCCAGTCATTGTATTTGAATCTAGAAATGTCTATTGTCTAACAATAGGCCTCTTTTATAACATCATTCCTTAGGACTTTATTATAATAGCTGCTATTTTTATCTTGGCTCTGCTTCTAGAGAGTTTCTGACAATAACTTAGAGAAAAATAATTTTCTCTTGCCCTCAGGTTACATCACAGCTGCACTTGTTCACATTGTCAGATGGAGACTGCTTAATAGGAAGTATTTGGTAGTGGTCTGAGAGTTTAGGCTTGTCTTTAGCCCCAATATTACTTCCTGTCTTTATTTATATAGAACTTAATTTAGGGTTTTGGTCTTTCAACACTGCTAGATTCCAGTACCCAGGACTTTAATTCATTTTGGATTGCAGTCCATAGCCAGACAGGGCCTTCTAAGTGAGATACTTTTTTTCCTTATTTGCTTTCAGATGAGTCACTTCATGTTAAGATTATCCCTTTATTGTAGGACCTTACTGTAATCCCAAACCCTAGATTTTTTTTCCTACCATTTTCTGTGATACTTCAGTCTTGTAACATACGGTTTGAGTCTCAACTGACCATTATTCTTTACCTAATCACCTCTGCTCAGACAAGTTACATTTTAAGTTTTATATTTAGCATACCCCACTCCTGGAACCAAATTCTGTATAAGTTATGAATTCTTTGGCTGCAAGAAACAGATGATATGATTCAAATCAGTTTAGAAAAAAAAAATTATTTGTTCAGGGATAAGGACAGTTTCAGAATCAGCTTCTGAGTGTGATTCACCCAGCTGTGCCTTTCTCTTGTTGTTAGCTACCTTCTTAAGCTTCTTCCATCCTGGTAGAAAAATGACTTCAAATGTCCTCACTTCCACATGCTCATACCCTGATTCTGAGAGGGAGAGGAAACAAAACAACTTTGATATCAGCATTGCATACTGTTATTGCTGTTAGTTGCCCTAGAGTATGCAGAGTAGATCTGTTCCATAGCATTTTCAAATCTGTGAACTTTCTAAAACAAATTGTCAACATATTCTGGGAGGTTCAAACCTCCAACCTTTTGGCTAGTCCACTGCTGTTGAGTTGGACCTGACTCGTAGTGATCCTTCCTTGGCTTTCTGAGGTGATATCTTTAAGGAAGTAGATTGCCCAACTTTCCTTCCAAAGAATGGCTGGTTGGTTTGAACCACCAGCCTTCTGGTTAGCAGTCAAATGCCTTAGGAACTACACCACCAGAGCTCCTTTTGGCTAGTAGTTGAGTGCTTAACAGGTTACACCATCTAGGGACTCCTATTGCATGCTAGCCACCCAATACCTATATTGACTAGAATATTTAAATTACATGTCCAACCTAAACCAATGAGTAGTTGAAAATCTTTGGCTTAAGCCAGTCAGTGCCCATTATATGTAATTGGATACTTAATTGAAAATAGGGTACCATTAGAAAGAGGAAAATGGATAATAAGTAATATCCATAAATCCATTTCCTCTTTTATCAGACTTTTTTTTTTACTCACTAATAAATATTATTTTAAATAACATTAATCTGTATCTGAAATTGTCTTGTTTTTCTGTCTCCCTTTGAAGAATCTAAAGCTCCATGAGATCAGGTACCTTATCTAATTGTTCATTGTTCTTATAGTACAATGAATAGTTGCTGAATGAATGAATGAATGCATTGTCTTCTTCCTGCATCTCAGACCTTTTGGCATAGTGTCCCAAAACCCCAGGTCATGCATACTTTATTGAAATGTGTGGGCTTAAGGCTTCACAGCTGGTAAGTGGATGGCCAAAACCTGAACTCAGTCTTGCTGACTCCACATACTGTGCATTTCTGACTATTCCAAGATACTCTAATATGTAGAAATAAGTCCTCAAAGTTTTAGCACAGCTGTGTTCAGAATACATGCAGGAATACATAAAACATGCTCACAGCTAGAATCCAAAGAGTAATTTGGAAGATTAACAGGAATCTAAAACTGACATGAACTGATATTTGCTTTTCTGATTTGGAGCTATCAACATGCTAACATTAACCAATTTCTACCATGAGTGAGGTACTTCATGCATTCTTTCTACTTAATGAACAAATATTTATCAAGAACCTTCCAAGTGGCCAAGATTAGCTAGGGTCTAAGGATATAGTAGTATCTAGTGCAAGCTATGAGGACACTGAGTTCCTTGGTGGTGCAAAGAGTTAAGGCCCACGCATTCAGAGGTGCCTTAAAAGAAAGGCTTGGTGATCTACTTATGAAAGGTTATAGTCTTGAAAACCCTATGTATCTACTCTGAAACACATCAGGTCATCATGAGTCAGAGTGGACTTGGCAGCAGTGATTTGGTTTATTTTTTGTTGCTGTTTAGAAGAACACTGTAGTACATTAATTAAGAGAATGAATTTGAAGCCAGAAAATCTGAGTACAAACCCTTGCTTTGCTGTGTCTTGTGAGATCTTGGGAGTCCTTGGGTGATGTAAACTGTTAATGCAATCAGATGCTAACCAAAAGGTTGGGGGTTCAAGTCCACTTCAAAGAAAGGCCTGCTGATCTACTTCCAAAAAATTGGCATTTAAAAACCCTATTGAGTACAGTTCTACTCTGATACACACAAAGTCACCATGAGTGAGAATCAATTTGATGGCAATTGGTTTTTATTGGCGACATTCTGGGCATATAGTTGATTTATCTGCATCTTAGTTTTTTCATCTTATGGCATTGTTCTTTATGCTGTTTAGCATTTTGTGAGGCTTAAGTGAAATCATATATATGCTACATTAGCTGGGTCTAGTACAGTGATATGTAGTAGTTGTTCAATTAGATACTATTTTTATTACTATACGGTCTCTATCTATCCTCAACTTGCTTGTAATAAAGTGCAGAAAACAAATATAAGTCATTGAACTTAATCTTCCCCAAAATGCTGTGAGATAAATAGTATTTCACAAGCAAGAAAACTGAGAATTTCAATAGTTTGTTTGAGGCTTCAATTAGTGACTAAAAGAGCCAGAATTCAAAATTCAAAACATGTCTGGCTCTGAAACCCATGTTGTCTCCAATTATCTGGAGGATAAATTGAGAAACAGAGTGTCTAGTCCTGATTCTAAACCAGTTGTTCTCAATGCTGGAGAACTTTTAGAAAATATACCTGCGGTGCAATGCATTGCTTAAAATGGCCCTTCTAGCCATAGTCCTCCATTTTGTAATGTATTGTAAATCCTAGACTCTTTGCCTGTGGTTAGAGTCCCATTGTAGAGTGAGTCGTCTGTTGCATTGATAAGGTAGGATTCCAACCAACCAACCAACGCACTGCCATCGAGTAGGATCCAACTCATATCAACCCCTCTTTTGATTTCTGAGGCAATATCATTACAGAAGTAGATTGCTCAACCTTACTTCTGAGGAGTGGCTGGTGGGTTTGAACGGCTAGCCTTCTGGTTAGTAGTCAAATGCCTTAGGCACTATGCAAGCAGGATTAGGGTGGGACATATCTTGGGTCTTGCCTTGCTGGAGGGTGTGACTCAAGTCACCATCCTTAGTTCCCTTGAGAGTATATATGTGAATGTTCTGGAAAAGTTTACTCTCTTTCTCTGGTTCCTGCATCTGGTTCATTATCATCTCACCCTTGGTTCTTGGGGCTCAAGACAGCAGCCAGTTGTCTGACCTGCCAATTTGGGTTTGTCAGCCCCTGCAACCACATGAGTGAGGAGAATCCTCCAGAGCAAGGCCTGACCCATTGATTTTGGACTTGCTAGTTGCCACAACCATGTGAGCCATTTCCTTGGCAGTTCATGAGTTCTGTGAAATATTTCAATGAAAAACAAAACCCTAAGATGAGAGGGACAGTACTGAAGGGAGAAGGAAGAGTTGATGTTAGAGAAGATGGAATAGTACAGCAGTTTGGAAAAGTTGAACATCTTTAACCTCCACTTCATGGGACCAGTCTTGCACTGATCCTTCTAAAAGAAATGACTGGAGCAATATCAAATGCCAGAACCCTGTTCCAAATCAATTAAATCAGAATACCAGGACCTAGCATTGGACATCTTCAAAATTTCCCTAAAAGATTCTAATGTTCAGTTAAGGTTGAGACCACTGCTCCAGACTCTTTCAGCCTCAACCATCTGATCTTTCCATTTATGAGCTCAACTGTCAGAATGAGACCACTGCTGGTAGCAACAGGGATGTTCCAGGACTGTCCTTGAGACTGGTTCCTTGCTCATCACTTTAGGGGAGAGGCCAGTGCAGACATGCTCCTTTGCCTGAGACCACAGCCATGGGGTTGTAAAACCCACTAGAATGGTATCTTATAGGAGGATGGTGGGAATTCAGTCTCCTTCTTCAATGTTGGGTTGACAAATCAACAGCATCCTTCACACATGGAGAAAGGAGTAAGCTCGGAAAAGTCCCAAACAAATGCAGCTGTTCTTCATTTTTGGAAAGGATGCCAATAACATTTTGTTCCTTGGGGTTTTCAGGAATGAAAATGTGTGCATAGCTATAAAAACAAACAAACCCATAGGGATAATTATCATACTAACCAATATGTCATATAGGTACTTATTTAAGTTAATGAAATAATAACCTACATTTCACTCTGTACTCTACATAGACTTTATATTGAGATGTTCTACAAAGAAAAGAATAATCCACTGATCATTGGATGCCCTCTGAATATTTCAGCTGCTCAAAGGTCAAAGTTTCTGCAGCTACCTCTACCAAGGTCCTTTCAGGAACTCATCCCAGAGTCTGGTCCACAGAAATCTAACTTGTTCACTCTCTAACGTGGTCCTCAGAGTAATTCTGTGAGATACACAATCAGGTTCATTATTCTTATTTTACAGAGTTGGAAACATATTTAGAAAGGATAAGTCACTTATTCAAGAGCTAGAAAATTCATAGCCTCAGTTCAAGCATATATCTCTGGATTCTAAATTCTCCAGCTTTCAATTGAATCAGAAGAAAATCATGCTATTGAGTACATCATAAACTAGTGTTTTAGTTTTCTACTGCTGATGTAACAGAAATACCACCAGTGGCTTTAAAAAACAGAAATTTATTTTCTCAGTTTAGAAGGCTAGTAATCTAGATTCAAGGCACTAGTTGTAGAGGAAGGTTCTCTCTGTCAACTCAGGGTGAG
>NW_006921887.1:3463080-3468537 GCF_000298275.1 Orycteropus afer afer
AACAACAACCCTACACTTGAGCTGAGCACATCCTGATGACAAAGAATACCCTCAGGAAGACAAGGGAAGAAAGAGAGAGAGAGAGAGAAGCTATGGGTTTGTTGTTACGTTCATCGATTCGGACCTGACTCATAGCAACCTCTCCTTGGGTTTCCAAGTTGGTATCATTAGGGAAGTAGATTGCCCAGCCTTCCTTCCAAGGTGTGCCTGATGGGTTTGAACTGCCAGTCTTCTGGTTAGCAGTCAAGTGCCTTAGACACTATACTACTAGAACTCCTAAGCTATGGGTATGCATGGGAATTATCACAAGCCATTCTGAGGATACTACAAAGATATGACTTGGGGTTCTACCATGTCTGTAACAATCGTTAACATTTGCTAACTGCTTACCTTGGCACCAGGCACTGTTCCAAGTACATCACCTCTATCATCTCAGTTAGTCCTCTCATCAACTCTATGAGGTACCTATCGTTACCACCATTTTAAAAAAGGATGAATTTGAGGCATGGAAAGGTTAAAGAATTTGTTCAAAGTCACACAGTTATAAAGAAGCAGATTCAGGCTCTGTGACTGGTGTCTTAATCCTTGTGCACTTAAATAGAAATTGATAAGGATTTCCCCAAAAATCTGAGCTACCTTTCTGAATAAAGCTCCTATCATTCCTTACAAGGAGCTCTGGCAGCACAGTGCCTAAGACATCTGCCTGTTAACCAGAAGACTGGTGGTTCAAACCCACCAGTCACTGCACAGAAGCAAGACTGGGCAATCTACTTCTGTAAAGACTACCACCTCAGAAACCCAATGAAGGTAGATATGAGTCAGAATCTATTCAATGGCAGTGGGTATCATCCTTTACAACTACTAATTCTTATATTGCAACAGAGACTGGGAGTTTTGGACTTTCAATATTATATTCTAGACTATCTACACAACTCTTAACATCAAATTCTCTGTATCTGAGAATTTATACAGAGAAGAGCTTTGAGACACACTTCAAATTCAAAGTAGATGACATCTCCTTATCAAACATAGAGGCCTGCCCCCCAAAAAGAGGGAGGAAGGTCAGTGTCTGAGAAATGAAAGGAGTATTTTCACTAAGGTTTCACATCTCCAAAGTTTTGCCAAATTCACAATATACAAAGACCTCTCTCCCTAAGACCCTTGCTCAGGTATCTGAAATCTTGAGTGACGTGAATACTATGGGGAGCAATCATAATACAATGTGATTTTTCATTTACCCACTGACCTTCTCTGCTGTACTCTTCCTTACACCTGGATGGAATTTCAGCCAGACCCCTCGTCTTTTCCAGTCACTCTCAGGTATCAAGGATGTTTCATTTTCAGGTATTGAAAAGGTCAGTGAACCCAAAACTTCCATCCTTCATGTATTTTTCCTCTCTCATTTCAGGATTGGTTTTGGATTCAGATACTTGCCGTAGGAAGTGAGAGACAATATAGATCAGTTCTGTATTCACCCTGAAACATTTTCTCCTGACAACTCTGCTGCTTCTAACACCTTGAAGCCCAGGAGGAGGGAGAAGAAGTGACAAGCTTTGCTTGATTAGCTTTGTGACAATATAGTCATGGGGTCCTCTACATGGCAAATCTTGGCTTTTTCTTTCACTCACCCTTTTGGTCAGTTCTCTGGAGACCTCCTTGGTGGGGATACCTCCCTGGGGAGAAGACTGTCCCCTGGCTAAGCTCTCCTCCACTCTTTTATGAGAGTTTACCCATTAGTCCCTCTCCACAGTTCCTTTGGGCAGTTCCCTTGGCCAGGGAACCATCAGAGCCTAGTTTTTATCTGAGGTCCTCCCTGATCCACAGATGACAGTCATCCTCCCCCACCTCAAGAGGAATTAAGTTATGAATGAAGTTATTTGCTTTCCCTTCAGCCCTCTCTCTTTCCCCTACCAAGGGCAATTCCATCAGTCTTCCCTTTTGGAATTCTGCAGATTCTGTGCCCTGCCAACTCTGGGGAATGCTTGTTAAACTTTCCTAAGAAATCTTTTTGATCCATGGCAGTTCTAGGGTTCTGCAGTTATGTAAGCAATTTGTTCAGGGGAGGGTGGTAGTGAGATTGTTTCTCCCTTCCTGGTCAACAACTTCATATCCCTTACCCATTCCCATGTCCCAACCACACACCTGATTTGAGTAGGAGGAAGGGAGGAAATATTCCTGAAAGCAGAGATGTTCTCTCTTACTAACATTTCAGCATTGTTATACACTACAAGGTTGTAGGTGAAGGGGGTAATGTACCATAAGTTCCAACTCTTGTCAAGCCTATTGGTGGTCTAGCACCTACTGCTCTCAGCCAAGACGAGGACCCATCTTGGTTAATACCGTTATATAAGGAAGAGCAACGACCACCTCTCTGGGCCAGCTTAAATGAAGCCTTGCTTAGACATGCTGAGAATAATACAATTACCTCCAGATCTCTTTAAACATTTGGTTCCAATATTCACAAACTTCCGCTTTGTTGTTTTCTCTAACCATAGGACAATCCCTAAATTGCTCGAAAAGTAGGGAAAATACTATTCTTTCTTTTAGCCATATGGCAAAATAAACTGAGTGTAAAGCAGAAAAGTGATTCAAACCCCTTTAGCTACACCAATATAGCAGTCATTTAACAATAAAAAAGTTGTAACAGAAGTGGGATCAGAATATCAGCTTTTGAAACAGCCCTCCCCTGCTCCACTAGTGCTTAGCCATGAAAGACACTTGATACCAATTAAGTTGAATTCCCAGACCAAATAATTTCCATTTCCACTCCTGGGGAGGAGGAGGGAGGAAAGTACCATGCGAATGTATTTTTAAAAGCACAGTGAAACTTCAGAGAAAAAGAAAAAGAAATATCTCCCTATAGAAATAAACTTAAAATCTCTATTTGAACAGGTTGATCTATAAGCCATTCTTTCCAAGTCTTTTTTCATCTTTAAAGAGAATCTGCATGACTCATCATAGCCATAAAACTATATGACTGAATACTGCTAATGACACCACTTTTAACGGGAAAAGAACAATGGCTTCACTTCCCTGACTGAGCCATCTTACTCAGTCATAGATTTTCTGTCAACGTGCAGCCAAGAGCCGAGCTCTGCTGGGCAGAGGGTCTGGTGTTCTGTCTGTGGAAAATTCAAGCAGGTCACTAACATGACTCAGAGGGGCAGTGGGCTACAGCTTCCCAAAATCCCTGTTTGAAGCTGGTGTCTGCTTGACCAAGGGGCGCAGACCTTTCCTAGAACTGGCAGCACCTGGCCACCTGCTCTCCACAGACTTTCAGAGCCAGGCCCTTCCACTCAGCAAGAGCCAGTGCGGTGGCAGGGTGCCCAAGCATATAGGGGCAAAGCTTCTCCCCCTTCTGCTCTCACATAACATCAGCCCACGCACGTGCCAAAGTGCAGGAGATTGGTTTCATAACTGATTTTGTCTCTTCCCTCAACATAAAAATGATGTGTCTTTAAATGACAACATCTTCCTTTAATAATATTTAACAGGATGTTTGTGGAACCGCAGTGCTAGCCATGGAATCCAGCTAGGATTTTCCTTTCCAAGTGCTTCCACACACTCATTGGGGTTAAAGCCGAGGAAATTGATAGTTGCACTGCTTGGGATTGGCCTCAGGGCCCATAGCAAGTGACTTCCAGAGGTAGGACTGAAGCAGAAGTTTCCTCACCCTCAGAGGCCAATCATCTTGGAGAGGGTGTGGGGTAGTGAAAGGTTTATTATTATTATTATTATTTTCTGATTACAAACATAATTTATATTCATCATAGAAAATTGGAAAAACAAGAAGCACCAGCAAGAAAGGAAAAATTACCCATAGTGACAGATAAATGTGATTACTGTGGCTTAGTGCCTAAGGCATTTGACTGCTAAGCAGAAGGCTGGTGGTTCAAACCCACCAGCCACTCTTCGGAAGGAAGGTTAGGCAATCTACTTCCGTAGTGATCGCACCTTGGGAACTCAAGGAGAGGTCGCTATGAGTTGGATCTGATTCGAGGGCAGTGAGGTTTTTTTTTTTTCTTGTGAAGTTAGAGGACCTCTGATGCCACCACATTTTATCAGCATAGCATTCAAGATACATAGTAGTTCTTTAGGGAAATTAGGAATAAATACACATAGAATTTTTTTGTGTGAACCTAAGTTTTCATTTCACTTGGGTAAATACTTAGGAGTGGAACTTCTGGGTTGCATGGTAAGTGCATATTTAAATGTATAAGTAGCTGCCAAGCTGTATTCTAAAGCAGTAGTCCCATTTCATATCCCCCTGTTAGTAGAGGACAGTGCAAACTCCTTATCAAGTTCCAAGAATACTCAGATTCTGCCTCCTGCCTGTCTCCATCTATATCTTGGTAGTTAAGGTTGTATGTTAACTTGGCTGGGCTGTGACTTGAGTAGTTTGGCTCATCCCTGTGATGAGACTGGATGTGGTCTAGTCATCTCTATGATGTAATCTATTGTGAACAGCTTATTAGTTGCCTCAGGGTGTGGCCTGCTTCCAGTATATATGCGGAAGCTTTGAGGATGATGTTGTACTTAAATTATGTGTCAACTTGGCTGGGCCTGATTGGGTGGCTGGGCAGCTGGATGTAGTTATTCCCCACAGTGAGACTGGTAATCAACTCCATGGTGGAATCTACTGGAGCAGCTGAGTAGCTGCCTCAGGGATGTGGTGTGTTTCAAGTACATAAGGAGAAGATTTGAGAAGGTCTCTGCAGCCTTTTGGCATGCTTGGACCCTGCATGTAGCTGAGTCTTCATTTAGCAGCCTGGCATGTTTCCTGCCAAACTTGAGACTGTCTTTGGACTTGAACTAGTGGCCTGCCATGTTGTTTGGTAATATTGGGACTGAACCCTTTTCACTGGCTGTCCTTGGGTTTGTCAGCCTCAGCAACCAGAAGCTGGCTGACTCAAGAAAGGCTCTAGCTTCAGTGGGCTGGGAACAAGAGTCAGAGCTGAAGCTCAAGTTGGAGGGGTTTCACCCAGCCCCTAAAGACTGTGAATTCAGACTTCTGGCCTCCAAAACTGTAAGAGAATAAACTCTTGGATTTCCAGCAAGATGGCGGACTAGGTAGAAAGACTGCATAGACCCTCTTCAACAAAGGAAAGGGAAACCAATTAACACAGACACAGAAGATAATCCTGGACCCCTGAGCCTTGAAGGGAAGGATATACAAGTGGATTAAACCCCAACTAGCAGAAGAATTTGCGTGAAAATATCAAAAAGGGAGACAGATGGAGCTGTGATCTGGCAGCGACCCTGAGCGATCCTGATGGCACAGACAGCTTGGAGATTCCTGAATGGTGGTAGGACCTAAGAATTAACCTAAAAATCACCATGTTAGCCAGGGATTGCACAGAGGACTGTGCACGGTGGCTGGTGAACAAACGGAAAAGGTGAAGAGAAAGGTGGGCTGAGCTGTGGACTTTTGCCGGTCTGGAGGGCGCTGCCATTTTG
>NW_006921887.1:3472078-3475598 GCF_000298275.1 Orycteropus afer afer
AACATTTACCTCAAGTAGATACACTCCTTGGAGAGCACAATCATGAGAGAAAAATGGGCTGCTTATGAACGGGGAGACAGCTCAGGGGGCAAGAGTGTATGGAGGGATGGACACTGGGAAGAGGTAACTATGGGAAGGAAGTGAGAGGGGAGCTGTTTCATTGTGGTAAACTGTGGTCAATGACATGAGACAAAGTATATGTGAACTGCTGTATGGAAAGTGAATTTGCTCTATAAATCTTCACCCAAATCATAAAGAAAGAAAGAAAGGAAGGAAGGAAGAAAGAAAGAAAGAAAGAAAGAAAGAAAGAAAGAATAAACTCTGTTTGTTAAAGTCACCCATTTGTAATACTTTCTGTTAGAGCAGCATGAACTAACTGAAAGAGATGGAGTCCAGCTTTTTGGCACATCTGTATCCTGCATTTGGCCAAGACTTCATCTCAGTGGCCTGCTGTGTTGCTGGCTGATCTTGGGATTACTCCTGTACTTGAACTAGTGGCCTTCTGTGTTGCCTACTGATCTTCGGATTGTGCCATTTTATCTGCCAACCTTGGGTCCGTTAGCCTCAGCAGCCAGAAGCTGTCTGAGTTAGGAGATGCCTCTAGCTCCAGTGGGCCTGGAATAACAGGCAGAGCCAAAACCTATGGTTGAGGGGCCTTCACCCTGTCACTAGAGCCATCACTCTGAATTTGGACTTTGAGCCTTCTAAACTATAATAGAATAAATTACTGTGTGTTAAAGCCACCCATTTGTGGTATTTCTGTTACAGCAGCACTAGAGAACCAAGACAACATCTCTCTCTATTCCCCCATCCCTTCCACACTTTGTCACCCAACTATACTCAGCTGTTGTCAGTGTGTGGAATAAACCCTTACTAACCTCCAAGACTTTCAGTATAATGTCTTCTCCCCAAAATATTTTTTACACTCCCTTTTTTTACTTGAAAGTCCTTGGGATGTGCTAGTGTCTAATGTGCCAATCTGCTAACCTTATGGTTAACAATTTGAGTCTAACCATGGGAGATTCAAACAAAGGCCTGAAAGTGTACTTCTGAAAATTCAGCCTCTGGAAGGAGCTCTGGTAGCGTAGTGCCTAAGGCACCTGACTGCTAACCAGAAGACTGGTAGTTCAAACCCACCAACTACTCCTCGGAAGGAAGATGAGGCAATCTACTTCTGTAGTGCTACTGCCTCGGAAACCCAAGGACGGGTCGCTATGAGTCAGATCTGACTCGACAGCACATAACAACAACAAACCCTATGGAACACAGTCCTACTCTGATTCACTTGGGATCACTATGAATCAGAATTAACTCAATGGCAACTGACTCACTGATTTTTCACCTGACCAACTCCTTGGCTTAAGCATCCCTTCTTCCATGAAGCTTTCCCTGAACTCAAGCTGTACATTCCCCCATGTATTTCCTTCATTCATTCCATAAATATTTGATAGTAGTCACTGCCTAGGCTCTGTACTATGCACGGGGGATATAGCTGTGAACAAAACAGACAAAAGTCTGTGCTCTCAGAGAATTTACATCTTAATGGACAATGAACAGCAACTACAATAAAATAAAATATACATCAGAGTGTCAGGTGGTGGCAAGTGCTGCAGTTTAAAAAAAAAAAAGGCTAGAGAAGGATTTAGGGTTGCTATTTTAGATAGTGCAGTCAAATGACGCCTCTCTGAGTTGAAATATTCATTCCAGACAGAATGAATGGTGAGAACAAAGATGTTAAGACAGAAGAGAGGTTAGCATGAATGACTAGTGTGTTCAGTAGATAGTGTGGAGACCAGTGTGGCTGGAACACAGTAAACTAAGGGACAAGGAGGGATGATGAGGCTAGTGAGAACCAGGCACCAGAGCATGCAGCAACCTCTATCTCACTAAATTACCACTACTAGTGAGTCAATTCTGATTCATAACCTCATAGGGTTTCCAAGCCTATAAATCTTTATGGAAGCAGACTGCATATCTTTCTTCCAGGGAGTGGCTGGTGGATTCAAACTGCTGACTTTTTGATTTGCAGCCAATGTTTCAACCATTGTGCCACCAGAGCTCCTTAAAGCATTGTGTCAGAAGTGGGATTTGAACCTACACTTCTATTTGGAGACTAGAATACCCACAAGCAAGTTGCATACCTTTAGTGTGGCACCTTAGACCACCCAGCCATCCTCACACCTAGTGATTTCTATTATTGTTGTGTTGTTATGTGCCGTTGAGTCAGCCCCGACTCATAGCGACCCCTCCTTGGGTTTCCGAGGCAGTATCACTATGGAAGTAGGATTGCCCAACCTTCCTTCCGAGGAGTGGCTGGTGGGTTTGAACCACCAGCCTTCTGGTTAGCAGTGAAGTGCTTTAGCCACTATGCTACCAGAGCTCCTTAGTGATTTCTATAGCACTCTTTAACCCCCATCATGGCACTTATTACGCTGCACTGTTACTGCTTTCTCAGTTATCTTTCTTTCTCTTCTGTTACGGACTGAATTGTATCCCCCCAAAAATACTTTCATATTCTAAGCCCTGTACCTGTGAATGTGATCTTGTTTGGGGAAATAGGATTTTTCTTTGCACATATCATTAGTTAATAAGGTCGTACTGGAGTAGGGTTGGTCCTAATCTCTTTGTTCTGTCTTATAAAAAGAGAGAACAAACACAAAGAGAGTCACTCACAAGGAGAAGGCCCCATTTGAAGGTACATCTACAAGAAGCAAAAGTAGGTCAAGGATTGCTGGTAGCCACTAGACTCTAGGACAGAAGCAATGGAACAATTCCTCTCAGATGCCTCAGAAGGAATCAACACAGCCAACACCCTGATTTGTACTCCTAGCATCCAGAACCATGAGACAATAATTTTTTGTTCTTTAAAGCCATCCACTTTGTAGTGTTTTGTTATGGCAGCTCTAGAATACTAAGACATTTTTTAACTGGGTGTTCTTTGAGGCCCAAAGTTATGTTTATCCCACTCATTCCTGATATCAAAAACTTGCACAGTGTCTGCTACATTAGAATTCCTAATAAGTATTTGTTTAGTAATTGAATAAATGAATGAAGTACTTAACTCATAGGAAGCACTAAACAACATTAGGTCTCTTGATTGAGAGATAATCTTTGAGAAGATGGCATGATGCCTTATTACCAATGGGGAAAAGAAGGGTCAGATTGTGTAAATGACTTCCTTGAAGGAAGACGTGAGTGATGTGATGGACTTCTGCTTCTCGGGGATCACAGAGCCCTCTCACAATACCCATACTGCTTTTTCTAAACCAAGAAGTTAAGTAACAGGCCTTAATATCCAAACATTTCTCTGCCCATCCTCATTGTCTACTCCTCTGCTGACCTTGAATTTGAAATAACATGGTCATGCCATCCCTTAAGTGCACAGTTAAATAAAAGCAGCCCAGGAGCCCACAGGCCTTTTTTTTTTTTTTTTTTTTCACCCACCTATAGTATGATTTAGGAGCTCTGGTAGCATAGTGGCTAAAGCACTTGACTGCTAACCAGAAGGCTGGCAGTTCAA
>NW_006921887.1:3475698-3477249 GCF_000298275.1 Orycteropus afer afer
TTTAAAGAGACAGCACTCTTGCAGATTTCTGGGGCTTAAGAACACGTTCTGCTTTCCAGCAACCCCAAGGACACTCGGGACCTGCAAGACTGACAAGGTACCACATTCCTCTTGTTACACTTGGTGAATGGAGGTGCGGCCATCCTCCACTCCCACCTACCTTCTGGACCCACAGGAACTCCATCACAGTCTGTGTGCTCCGATGGAGCCTGGTGCCCTGCCCTGTCCTCCACCATTTTTTTTTTCTCTTTATTTTAATTTTTTTCTTTTTCGCTTTCTTTTTCTGGTGAATAGTTTGCTTGTATTTGTCTGTTTAAAAACAACTAATATTATTAATACTTTTGTCCTTTTTATTATTATTCCTAATCGTCCCCTACCAGGTCCTAGTTTTCAGCATTTTTTCTTTTCCCTGTGCCTGGTTGAATTATTTATTTTTTTTAATTTAAGGTGGGTTTTTTTCCCCCCTTTTTTTCTTGTGGTTAACCCTATTCCTTGATTTTCTTTTTGGATTTTTCCCATGTTTTTTTTTTTCATTTATTATTCTCCTTCTCTACTTTTTTTTCTTAATGCCCTATGCCCAGATATTGCAGGTTTTCTTGTTTTTTCTCCCCCCCCCCTTTTTTTTTCTTTTTTTGGTTACTGGTCCTGTGTGATTACATGGTGTGTTTTTAATCCGTGGGCTTCTGGTTTTTTGATGGTTATTCAATTGTAATTTGTATCTAATTGAGTGGGAGACAACAACAGTCCCCATAAGACACAACCACAACTACACCTCCTGTGACTTCACTTACTGAACGACAGCCACTACTTCCTTCTCCACCAATGGGCCAATGATAAAAAAACACCAACAAGAGCCTGAATCATCCTTGGCTGCTCTTCACAAACAGTTAACAGAGATCTAAATACAACAATGCCATGATGCCTTGGAAACAAGAGACCATCATAGTCCACACAAAAAAGCAAGGTAAAGTGGTAAAAAAAATGGAGCAGGATACAGACCCAGAACACATCCTTGAGGAAGAAGCAGCATTAGAACTCTCTGATAAGGAATTCAAAAGAATTATATTTAGGTGTCTTCAAAGGATTGAGAGACAGAACAAAGAAAACACAGAAAAAACCCTGGAGGAATTTTGGAAGAAAATACAAAAACAAAATGACAAAATAAATCAAAAATTAGAAATTATTCTAAATATACAGATAGAAATCCAAAAGATTAATACTAAATTGTCAGAAATAGATAACACATTGGAAGGGCAAAGGAGTAGAATTGATGCAAATGGAAGACAGAATTAATGAGATCGAAGACATATACCTGAATACTTCTTTGGAAAAGGATCAATAAGAAAAAAAATCGAAACAAAATGAAGAAAACCTAAGGTTCATGTGGGCTACCATCAAGAGAATAACTCACATGTCATTTGAATTCCAGAACAGGAAGAGAAAAACAAAACCACTGAGGAAATTGTCCAAGATTTGCTGGAGGAGAACTTCCCTGAAATGATGAAAGATGAGAATATATCCATTAAGGAAGTCCAACGAACCCCAAACAGG
>NW_006921887.1:3483639-3489440 GCF_000298275.1 Orycteropus afer afer
AACAATGTACAGGCATGTGAGTTAAACATTTACCTCAAGTAGACACACGCCCTGGAGAGAACAATCATGGGAGAAGGAGGGACTGCTTATGCACAGGGAGACAGCTCAGGGCACAGGAGAGTATGGAGGGATGGTCACTGGGAAGAGGTAACTATGGGGAGGAAGCTGTTACATTGTAAACTGTGGTCAAGACATGAGACAAAGTATATGTGAACTGCTGTATGGAAAGTGAATTTGCTCTGTAAATCTTCACCCAAATCACAATAAATAAAATTTAAAAAAAAAAAAATTGACATTTCTTGCTTATCTTGAAAAATCTAGGGATGTAGCAATACTGGGCCTATAACCCCTCATGGAAAAAGCTATTAAGCTGAATGGTGACTCTCCTTTTACATAGAGTCTGCCCTCTCCAATCTGCTACAGCCCTCAACCCTTTGGTGCTTTCTACCTGGTCCACTTCCCTAGTTTAGATTACTTTCCTGTACTCATCTATGTTTATAGAGACCCTGACTTCGGAAGATTAGAGTTTGGAGACAGTCCCCTTGAATACTCCATTTGCCTTCTCATAGTATCCCAAAACTCAGACTCACTGCCACAAGTCAATTCTGACTCACAGTGACCCCCACTGGGTTTCCAAGGTTACAAATCTTTACAGAAATTGGTTGTCCCATCTTCCTTCCATGGAGAGGCTAATGAGTTTGAACCACCAACCTTCTGGTTAGCAGTCAAATTCCTTAGGCACTGTGTCACCATGTCACAATATCTTCCTATCATATCTAGGTGGATGAATTCAGAATGCAGTAACTGTTCAGACCATCCTAGAAAGCTGGAAGTTAGGAAAGGAAGAGAAGACTTCGAAGAGCAGTCTGTATGCAGCAAAGGGGATTATACAAGGAAACAAGGGAGGCAGAAGTGGGTTGCACCCCCTCTACCTCACTCAAGGCATGGGCCTGATGATCTTCCCTGTGCATAAGCCCCACATAATTTGCAGTGCCAACCAGCAGATGTCCCTGCTTCTCCCTGATGACTTAACTCAGCACTCCAGCCACAGTACACTGTTGAAACCACCATCTAATCAAGTTGCTTGCTGCAGACATCTATGCAGATCAGACAGTACTGATTTGAGTTATAGTCTGGCTAGGGAGAACTCTGGAAGAGAGTTGGAAGAAATGTTTCATGCCAAGCTATGTAATCCAGTACCTACCACAAACCCTGGCACAGGCACTGAATAAGTGCTTTCCTGAAGATGAATAAAACTTCTTATGGATTGAATTGTGTTTCCCAAAAATATGTGTTGGAATCCTAATGCCTCTTTATCTCTGGAGTAATCTCATTTGGGAATAGGATTTTCTTTGCTATGTTAATGAGGCCATATCGGTGCAGGGTATGTCTTAAACCTTTTGAAATAAGCCTTAAACCTTTTGAATAAGCACAGAAGCATGCAAGCACAAATGGGAGAAAGACAGATGCCATGTGGACATCGCGAAAGAAGCCGAGACAAATATTTTCTCCCACAGCCAACAGAGAGGGTGTTCCCCTACTTCTAGCCTCCTAAATTCTGAGAAAATAAATTTCTGTTCATTAAAGCCATCAACCAGTGGTATTTCTGTTACAGCAGCACTGGGAAATTAAGACATTTGTTTAAGTTACTTCTCTGACTTTATCTATAAAGTGAGGAATTTTCACCTAGTTAACTTTTAAGACCTTATAGAGCTCTGAAATCCTATGGTTTTATGGGTTCCTAGGTAGCTCCATGCAAAGTAAAGGTCAGTAATAAATACCAGGGGTCCCATCCATTTCTTGGAGAATGATCAAAACAGCAGAGTAAATAGATTTTAAGGATGGCAGAAAAGAATCACAAAGGCTCTGATTTTCCACTACTGAGCTGTGATAATGCCATTTGTCATAGCTGTGTTTCTCAGCATTGATGTTAGGGTGGATACGTCAGGAATTTACATTTTGCAGATGAGTGGGGTTTATTTGCCAATAAATGAATTCATCAACTTTGCCTCCAGGGCTTAAGAAGCACGGCTGTAAAGGGTATGATATAGGGGGGAGGCCAGCCTGCACAGGTGGGCCAGATGAGGAGGTTGTCTAGCTGATGTAATTTAAAGAATGTCCATGCCCCATTCCTTCCATGTTCCTTCCTCCATTCCTGCAGCCATCCTTTCAGCCACTGCAGCTGCCATTGCTCACCCTGCCCATCCGTTCCCCCAGGCTTCACATGAGCAACAGTGACAAGGACGACCAGAAGCGTGCTCCAAAAAGGTTTTAATATGGTGTTGGCACAATGTAGAAATCATGTAACATCCAAGTTCACAGAACATATGGTGGGCATTAAGCAATGGATACTTGTATTTGTATTCATCACTATGTTTGGAGAATCACTTTCTCAAACAATAATGATGATAATTGTAATCTATTATCAAGCACTAAACTTGTTACTGTTGTTGGGTGCTGTTGAGTCAATTCTGACTCATGGCAACTCCGTGTGGCAGAGAGAACTGCCCCATAGGGTTTTCTTTGCTGTAATATTTATGGAAGTAGATCTTCAGGTCTTTATCCTGCAGGACCACTGTGAGGGTTCAAACCATCAACTTTTCAGATAGCAACTGAATGCTTAACAATTATGCTACCAGGACTCCTTCACTAACCTGGAACCAGGTACTTTATATGCTTCCAAGTGCTTTATGTGTATTATTTTATATCACCCTCATTCCCATCTATGTTTATAGATGAAGGAAGAAACAGGCTTGGCAGTCTGAAGTCGCATAACCCTAAGTGAGACTTGAGCCCAAATCTATTAACTCTAGATGTTAAGTTACGTCTTTGTTTTAAGTATAACATACAAGCAGTGAAGTGTGTTATCTTAAGTATTCAATTCAATGAATGTTTGCATATGCATACTTTTATATGGTGTCCCTGGGTGGTATAAATGATTAACACACTGCAGTGTGGAGAATTACTTACTATGGCCTTTCTAGCCATAGTCTTTGTAACTCCCACTAAATGACTGGGTAAGACTATGACAAATGAAATACTTGTGGCCCACCCATGGGGTTGGATAACTTGCTAATAATGCAAATAAGGTGCATGGTACTCTTGGTAGGGGGAAGGACCATGCTATAAGTTTATGGAACCCTTACAAGGAAATTGGTCAGTTTTGCCATTCCTCCAGGCTTAAAAGACAGTCAGTTCCAGAGCAGAGAATGGACCTCACAACCATCAAGAAAGAAGAGCTGGGAGTGGAGCATTTCCTTTAGATACAGGGTCCTGTGTCAGGAGCCTCCTAGACCCAGGACACAGAAACAGAGAGAAAAGTAACACAGGGGAGATGGTGAGAAATGGTAGTCACAGAAACAGGAGACTGGCAGGAGATAATGTGGTGGACTTCCCAGCCCACAGAGCAAGAAAGTTGAATACCATTGCTGCTGAGTAGGGTGCCTCCAGGAACTTGTGGCAGAGCTAAAAGAGCTTTGTAACACCTGCCAGAGCAGGGCAGAGGCTGGTCTCACCAAACAGGCTACTCAGAGGGCCGAGGACCAAAGAAAGGCTTCCCTGCAGCATGGATGAGAAGAGGCTATCCCGATCGAAGAACTGTCTCCTGGGTCTTTCTTGAACTGAATTGTAACCTGTTACTTCCCTAATAAACTCCATAAATGTGAGTATGGTTTGTTAATTCCATGTGGCCATTGCAAAAAACTACTGAACTCAATAAATAGAGAAGTAGAGAGTACTGTGAGATAGATGGTCAGTGTCAGAACTGGTGAAAAGGTTGGAGATAGGAGGTATGTCTGACCTCTACTTCATAGGAATCAGCTGTGGGCTGTTGAATCTCCTTCCTTCTCATGAAGTTAGAGGTGGTCAGATGATAGCTATATTTAAAAGTACTTGGGAGCTAACTAAAAAGTTGGTGATTCAAGTCTACCCACAGAGGCATCTCAGAAGAAAGGCCTAGTGGTCTACTTCTGAAAATCACTCATTGAAAACCCTATGGGGCACAGCTCTACTGTGACACACATAGGGTTACTGTGAGTCACAACAGACTCAATGGCAACTGGTTTTACCCTCATATAACACCACTCCAGTCAAGATGTAGAGCACATGCCACACCCCAGAAGCCTCCCTCATGTCCCCTCCCAGTCAGTACCCCATATCCTTCCCCCATGAAGGGAATAAAGCCCTAAACCTTAACCATTTGGCTATGTGAGAGGATGTGTAGCCCAGGCAAGCTCAAGAAGAAAGGAAATGGTCTAAGACAAAGAATATTGGGTGGGAGTGAGTGGGCCAGGAAGGCAATATGAGGGAACTGCTTCTGGGAAGAGAAGAGGCCTTGATCTCAGGTGCCACCAGCCCCTGTAATAGCCCCAGCTACTACCCAGGTGGCTGGGACACATCACAGCCTCTCCCAAGTTGCCACTGCAGCAGCTCTGCAGATGCTAGTGTGCTACATCAGTGCAGAAGCGCAGGTTCTGCATATCAAGCAGCACTCGTCTCTCCCACTGCCAGGAATCTCAGTCTCTAACAAGAAACAGAATTCTGACAAATGAAAAGGAGATGTGTTTGCTGGCAGAGGCTCTGGGTGGGAAGACAGGCCAAGCCCAGGCTCTCACAGGAAGTTTCGAATCCACTTTCTAATTCTTAGTTTAGCTATCATCAACTCTTCTTAAATCCCGTGGTGCATTTTTATTTTGCTAAGTTTAAAGGGGGTTTCTCTTACTCTCTTCCCATCTGCCCTGCCCTTCAGGCTGTTGGTTGGAAATTTTAAAACCTCCCATTACCAAGTGTAAAACATGGTACAAGCTACTTACTCAACAAAAATGCATCCAATGAATGAATGTATAATAATAGTTAACATTTCCATAGCACTGATCACGTGTGAGGCACTGGGTGCTCTCCATGCTTTAGTTCATTTAATCCTGACAACAACCCTGTGAGGTAAGCCCTATTCTTTCCATTTTATAAGTGGAAAATTGAGAAAAGGAGAAGTTAAGAAAATTACTGAAGGTCATATAACATAATTGGGATTCAAACCCATTCAGTGTTGTGCCTGAATCTGTGTTCTTAAGTACTATACTATACCGCCTATAGAGGTATCAATAAGTGAGTTAGTGAGTGAATGCATGAATGAATGGATGGTTGAATGAATTTAATGTAGGCTCTGGGCTTCTAGACCATTAATTGCAATATGAGAATGTTGGACTAGAATCAGTGTCCCTAAACTTTTCCATCAAAATTTATTACAAGTTCTTTTAACTAACTTAAATCATTTTACCAGATTTATCAGGTGTTCTTGATTTGTTATCTATAATGTACTGGTTGATGTATGACAATTGAGGCCTGTCATGTATACTGTAATCGCTAGTATCCCTGCATTTCTGTTCTTGCCATTTGATTTTTATTAGTCCAAACTTGTTTGTGCCTTTCATTCACATAATTATATAATTTAATTAAATATTATTTAAATTTACAGAATATGAAGCCAAAAAAAAGTACAACTATTGTTTCTATGAAAATTAGACTAACTAGGTGGTAAATACACAAGAATAGATTCTTGTCCAAATGTTTGAAATATTTCAAGTTAAAAAGCAAATTCTGAAAAGTTAAACTAGAATGACTTAGAAATATATGATTCGCTCAAGCCACTAAAAAATTGCTCTCAAATAAAGTTTGGAACAGATGATTGAAAAAGAAATGTGAAACATGGGACTTTGCACTCAAATGGTGCTGTCATTGGCTTTCCAGTTTTATGTTGTTGTTGTTGTTGTTAAGTGCCGTCGAGTCGTTTCCGACTCATAGCG
>NW_006921887.1:3493160-3517683 GCF_000298275.1 Orycteropus afer afer
GCCCGTGCTTACCTTGCTCCTGGAGACATGGTCCCTCTCAGGAGGGTAACAAGGGAAAGTGTTCAGTGCAGATCAGTGAGTAAGCACAAGCCCCTTCCAGTTTTATAGACTTTGGGATATCATGTGCAAGAAAGACAATAAGAAACTCCAATCTGTAGACCCATGCTCAAAGAACGCCCTTCGGACTGACATCAAAAGGGAATGAATATATTTTATATATTTTAAGATATAATATTTAAGGCAAGTAGGTATCATTTTCTATAATTCTTCTACATAATCAATATTTTAGTGGCTTCACATGGACTGCAAGACACTTCTTTGAGATCTTGTGTTTCTTCCTAAAAGTTTATGTGAACTTTGCTCTCTACTCTGCAGTAAACATTAATGTTGCTCACCATATTTCTAGTTCCTCTGGACACATAGTACAATTGCACTTCCCTGTCCCTCTTTGAACATAGGTGTGTCTATATAGCACACTTTGGCCAATGAACTGTGTGTAGAAATGGCATATGTTACTTCTAGGTAGGTGTATTAAGAGCTAGTCCATGATTTATTCTAGCTGGTGTTTCCTCTGTGTTATGAATTCAGTTGTCTCCCCTGACAAAGTATGTGGAAATCCTAACCTCTATATCTGTAAAGATGACCCTGTAAGGAGCTCTGATGGTATAGTGCCTAAGGCATTTGACTGCTAACCAGAAGGCTGGTTGTTCAAATTCACAATCCACTCCTCAGAAGGAAGTCTGGGTAATCTACTTCTATAGAGGTACCTCATCAGAAACCCAAGGAGGGGTAGCTATGAGTTGGAACTGACTCAATGGCAGTGAGTTTGTTTGTTTGTTTGTTTTGGTTTGGAAACACAGGTGATCCCCAGCTTATAACACATTCAAGTTAGGACAAGCCACACTTATGACCATCTTCTCTGTGTGTTGTGTTTGTACATTTTGTTGTTAGTAATATGTACCATATACAATGTTGCAGTACATAATTTGCTGATGTTATCATTCTCAGATGTTCACTCACAGATGTTCAATGTTGTGATTTACTTTTCAAAACACTCTGACATATCTGACAAGGGATTTATCTCTAAAATTTATAGAAAACTTCAACACTTCAACATCAAAAAGATAATCCAATTAAAAAATGGGCAAAGGACATGAGCAGACACTTCACCAAAGAAAATATTCAGGCAGCCAACAAACACAAGAATGGAAATGCTCACAATTATTAGCCTTTAGAGAGATGCAAATTAAAATAATGAGATATCATCTCACCCCAGCAATAATAGCAACGTTCAACAAGACAGAAAACCACAAATGCTGACAAGGGATTGGAGACATTGAACTATCATACACTGCTGGTGGGACTGTAAAATGGTACAACCACTATGGAAAATGGTATGGCACTTCCTTAAAAGTTGGAAATAGAACTAGCATTTGATCCAGCAATCCTACTACTAGGAATATATCCTGAAGTGGTGAGATCTGGAACATGAATAGATACACACATATCCATGTTCATCACATTATTCACAATAGCAAAAACCTGGAAACAACCTAGGTGCCTAACAGCAGACAAACAGATAACCAAATTATGGCACATACACACAATGGAATACCACGCAACATTAAAAAACAATGAAGAATTGCAAATCACCTCAGAATGTGGATGAACTTGGAGGACATTATGCTGAGTGAAATGAATAAACCACAAAAGGAAAAATATAGCGAGTCCACTGTTATAAAAAGTCAGAGAAATGTTTACACAGGGAAGGAAATATTCTTTGTTGGTTACCAAGAAAGTTGTTGTTGTTGTTGTTATGTGCCGTTGAGTCGGACCCGACTCATAGCAACCCCTCCTTGGGTTTCCAGGGCAGTATCACCACAGAAGTACATTGCCCCAACTTCCTTACGAGGAGTGGCTGGTGGGTTTGAACTGCCAGCCTTCTGGTTAGCAGTCAATTGCCTTAGGCACTAGGCTACCAGAGCTCCTACCAAGGAAGGGAGGGGAGGGAAAAACGTTGACTATTTAAGAGATGTGTGTTAATTTAGGTGAATGGAAAGGCAATATAACAAAATTGTGTGACCAGACCTTCTTTTCTAAGGGAAAAGAAGACACAGAGGGGTGCACACAAGAAACACACTCAACAAAGGTAAATATTCTTACATACACAATACTGCATTAACAATATTGCCAAAACCCACTGCAATCAAGTAGATTTAGACTCATAGTGACCCCCATTTGGGCTTCCAAGGCTGTAAATCTTTATGGAAGTAGATTGCTTCATTTTCCTCCTGAGGAACAGCTGATGAGTTTGAACCACCAGCCTTCTAGTTAGCAGCCAAATGCCTTACCCACTACATTATCAGAGCTCATTTACTAGTAGTAGCAAACACTAATCTATGGGTATATACATAGGTAGACTGACAAGAAGAGCAGATATGGGTACACGAATGGGAATACACCCATGACCATATATAGGTTTGGCAGAAAATATTCCTACATACACATCTGTACATGCATAAAAATGTCTGTATACATTATAGAGCAAATAGGGGACAAAATTAACTTCTTAGCCAAAACCAAACACCTTAAGGGAGTGCTTAGGGCACACTTGGACCCTGCATGTAGCTGTGTCATTGTTCAGCAGCCTGCCATGCTCTGCCGACCTTGGGACTTACAATGGACTTAAATTAATGGCCTGCTGTGTTGTTTGGCAACATCAGGACTGTGCCTTTTTACTTGTCAACCTTGGGTTTGTAAGCCTCAGTAGCCAGTAGCTGCCTGAGTGAATAAAAGCCCTAGCTACAGTGGGCCAGAAGCAGGAGGCAGAGCTGAACCCCAAGGTTGAGGAACTTTTACCCAGCCCCTAAAGCCTAGCACTTTGAATTCAGACTTAAAGCCTCCAAAGTGTAAGAGAATACACTCCGGTTTGTTAAGGCCATCCCATTTGTGGTATATTCTTGTCAGAGTGGCACTAGGTAGCCAGAACAAGCAGTCTGCTTCCATAAAGATTTACAGCTTTGGAAACCCAATGTGGATCACTATGAGTTGGAATCAATTCAATGGCAGTGAGTGAGTGACATCCTACTTTGGTGCGTAATGACTAGGATCTTAAACACTTCTAGGAGACCATCTCAGATGCAACTATTGGTCTCTCCTTGTCTGGAGCAAAGAAGAGGGGAGAAAATCAAAGTTGTAGGGGAACAATTATTCCAAGGGACTAATGGACCATAGAAACTTTAGCCTGCATGACCCTAAGACCAGAAGAACTACATGGTGTCCAGCTATCACTGACAATGACTCAGAAAGGGATAAAAATTGGAGATCTGGGATAGAGTAGAAGAAAAAGGTGGAAAAAAAATACTTGAAAACATAAAAAAGACCAGGATTACTGGTTGGAGAGAGACTTTTAAAACATCTGAAATTATGGCCCCAAGTCATCCTTTGGGCCTAAAATTAGACTCACTCCCATGGCTTAACTCTCAGCTAAACTACAGCCAGGACTGAGAGCTGAACAACTACACCAGGGAGATGCACTCCTTAGGACATTCAACCATGGAAGATCAGACAGATAACATTTGTACAAGGGAAAGCTAGGGAGGCAGGAATGCACGGGTAAGAAGGACACAGAGAAGGGATAACCACTGGCAGGAGGTGGGAGGGAAAACTTACATTGCAGAGATTCTTATCAGTGTCATGAAACTGTGTATGAACTGTCAAATGTAAAACAAATCTGCTTTCTAAAATTACACCTAAATCACAATAAAAAGTTTAGGGGGAAAAAAATAAACCCACTGCCATATTGTAGTTATATGCTGTCAAGTCAGGCCAACTCGTAGCAACCCCTCATTGAGTTTCCAAGGCAGTATCACTATGGAAGTAGATTGCCTCATCTTCCTTCTGAGGAGTGGCTGGTGAGTTTGAACTGCCAGCCTTCTGGTTAGTAGTCAAGTGCCTTAGGCACTATGCTACCAGAGCTCCCACTGCCATATAGAAGGCTATGAAACCTAAAAAAATAAGAAGAAGAAGAAGAAATATATGACTTACACTGGAACCAACTTAGGACAGAGTAGTTGGAACAGAATCTCATCATAAGTCAGGGACTACCTATAGAGGTTTTCTTTGTTGTGTTAATGATATCATATCATAGTAGGATGGGTCCTAAATCTAATCACTTCTAAGTTGCATCTTATAAGAAGAACAGAATACAACTGCACACACATACAGAGGATAAGACAGAGCCATGTAAGGACCTGTCTATAAGCAAAAGAGTTCCACAAATCTCAGAAACTAGAAGAGAGTACAAGAGAAGGAATCAGCACAGCTGTGACTTTGATTCAGATTTTTACTCTCCAGAACTGTGAGGAAATACATTTCTGTTCTTTAAAGCTATCCCCCCATGGTAATTTTCATAATGGGAGCACTAGGTAACCAAGAGGAGCTCTGGTACATAACATAACAACAACAACGACAGGTATCCAAGACACCACTAAGGAAATAGGCAAACTTCTATTGAGAGCCTACTCCATCGATTTGGATCTCAGAGTGAGAAAAACTTGAAGCACAGCCCCCAGCTGACCTTCATGGACATGTAATATGAATGAGAAACAAGCTTTGTTGTCTTAAGCCACTTAGATTGGAGAAGTTTTGCTACCAGGACATAACCTAATCTGTGCTAACTACCACATATTCCATAATATACTTTGTGGTAGTTAAGGTTGTGTGTCAACTTGGCTGGCCTTGGCTGAGTGTCTGGACAGCTGGATATAGTATTCCCCATGATAAGACTTGTAATCAACTCCATGGTAGAAGGCACTGTGAACAGCTGAGTAGCCACCTTAGGGCTGTAGTCTGCTTAATGTATGTAAGGAGAAGACTTAGAGAATGGTCTTTTGCTTATGGCACACTTGAACCCTGCATGTAGCTATGTCATTGTTCAGCAGCCTGCCATGCTCTGCTGACCTTGGGACTTTCAGTGTACTTGAATTAATGGCCTGCTATGTGGTTTGGTAACATCAGGACTGTGCCTTTTTACTTGTCAACCTTCGGTTTGTCAGCTTCAGCAGCCAGCAGCTGAGTGAAGAATAGTCTCTAGCCCCAGTGGGCCGAGGAGGCAGAGCTGAAGACCAACGTTGAGAAGCTTTCACCTAGCCCCTGGAGCCTGGGACTATGAATTGGGACTTAAAGCCTCCAAACTGAAAAAATAAACTCCTGTTTGTTCAAGCCATCCCATTGGTGGTATATTCTTGTCAGAGTGGTACTAGGTAACCTAAACATACTTGTACTTGTTTAAATGTATAAATGGACTCACCTCCATTTTAAGATACACTTAGTACTCCAGAAAGATGCACCACATTTATCTCATGAGTTTGTGTACTGCCTATACTTCTTCCTCAATGTAAGAAGCACAGAACCAGACGTTCTCTAAGATCCGTCAAAATGCTAATATTGTGTCATGCTATGTACAAGGAGAGAACATGAAGGATTTGCCTATGTGGCTTAACTAAACCAAATAAAATTAATTAATTTGATTAGGGAGCTGTTACATCTGATTATAGAGCAATTGATTAGATTGCCATAGAGCAAATCTGATTTGGTTGATATTGTTTCAGTTATCTTAATGAGGGAATTGGATTGCATAGTGATCCTACTGATTGTTTTGGCAACTGGCCTGCCACCTGTTGGCCATTTAGCCAGGGCCACAGTTTGATTTCAGAGTTCTGATGGCATAGTGTCTAAGGCATTTGACTCCTAACTGGAAGGCTGGTGGTTCAAACCAGCCATTCCTCAGAAGGAAGACTGGGCAATCCACTTCCATAGAGATATAGTTTGATTCTATGACAATGTGAAATTAAGTCAGTTGAATTTCTAGCTGAATTCCAGCTTTTTTCAATTTTTGTTTTCCTACAAGCTGCTATGTGTCAAACACTGTCATACAAAGAATAATACTTATCAGCTCTAAATATTTAAAATTCACAATCTTCCCAGTGTACATGCTACATCAAGAAATCTAAATAGTTTATGATGCTATCAACTTTGATTGAATCAAGCTTAAAATTTAAACTCTGTGAAGCCCTTTACTTCCTTGAAGGACTTCATTCCAACATTCCTTGGGGTCAAAAACTGATTTCTTGTCATTAACAATGATTGATTCTGACTCCAAAAAAACAAAAACCAAACCCACTGCCATTGAGTTGTTTCTGACCCATACCAACCCCCATTGGGTTGACAAGACTATCAATTTTTACAGAAGGTGAGTGGCTCATTTTTCTCCCACAGAGCAGCTGGTGGGTTTGAACTTTCTGGTTAGCAGCCAAATGTCTTACCCACTACACCAACAGAGATCCTTGATTCAGATTCCATTGCTTCAAAATGAAACTACTTATGCAGTGGAGAAAAATGGATTTTAAACTCTAGGCCAGTGGCTTGGTTATTTTCTTAATTGTTATGTACACTCAACAATGTCTGGCTTGTTAGAGGTACTTAAAGATACTGGTTGAATAAATAAATGAAGGAGAAATTAAGTAATTATTGGGGAGCACCAATATACCTTGATTTCAGCTCTTTTCCAGGCATAAAAGAAATATCCTTATGAACGTATAAGTAGTGTAACTTCATGGTGAATCACTTTAGCTTTGGAGCTAATTGAGTCTGAATTTGACTGTACCAGGTTGTATTTTCCAAAGATGATCATAACAATTTCTCTCATTTCATATATTCTTTTCAACATGATCTTGCCACTCCTTTACCATGTGGTAGTCCATTTCTCCACTTCATTGAATCTGGGTGAACTCTGTGACTGGCTTGAACAGTATAATTCAGCAGAAGAAGTGAGGTATCATTTCTAGACATATCCCTTAACTGATTTGGCAGCTTCTGCTTCCTGCCTCTTGGAAAGCAGGTGTGATAGTTGGAGCTGTGTGTCAACTTGGCTGGACCACAATTCTGTGTGGTTTAAGCAATTGTGATGTGAGTTATTCCAATGATGGGATCAGATATATATGCTTTGAGTGGCCAATCCATTGAAAGGGAGTTTCCCTAGGGGTGTGGCCTGCTTACAGTATATCTATGGACATCCTGGGAAAAAAGACACTCTTCTGTGGATCAGGATTCTGTTGTGCTGCCTACAACAGTCTGTGAGTGAACAATCCACCATTCGGCCTGGAGATCTTGGATTCATCACTCATTGGAGTCAACAGCCAGTGTACTGCCTGCCAACCTTGAGCTCCTCAGCCCCTGCAGCTGTAAGAGTTGGGAAAAGCCTCCAGCTTGATGTTTGATCCAAGAACTTCGGACTTGCCAGCTTCTATAAGTGTGTAAGCCATTTTCCTAAGACAAACTTCTCTCTCTCTCTCTCTCTTTCTCAGCTTTACTGGTTTTGCTTCTCTAGAGAACTCAATCTAACACAGTAGGTAAAAAGCAGAATATTCTCAGACATCAAAGTTCTGGTTGGATAACTGGATGGATGATGAAAAACCCAGAGGAAAGATAAGTTTTGAGAAAAATTGGGATGTGTTGTGTTTTGGTTACCTAATGCCACTCTAACAAGAATATACCACAAATGGGATGGCCTTAACAAACAGGAGTTTATTTTCTTACAATTTTGGAAGCTTTAAGTCTGAGTGCAAAGTGACAGCATCTAGGGACTGGGGAAAGCCTCTCAACCTTGGGCTTCAGCTCTGCCTCCTGCTCCTGGCCCACTGGAGCTAGAGGCTTTTCTTCACTTAGCTACTGGCTATTGAGACTGAAAAACCCAAGGTCGACAAGTAAAAAGGCACAGTCCCAATGTTACCAAACAACACAGCAGATCATTGCTTCAAGTCCATTAAAAGTCCTAAGGTCAGTAGAGCATGGCAGGCTGCTGAACAACAATGCGGCTACATGCAGGGTTCAAGCATGCCATAAACCGGTGACCATTCCCAAAGCTGCTTCCTATATATGGGAACCAAACCACATCCCTAAAGCAGCTACCGAGATGCTTGTGGTAGATACCACCATGGAGCTGATTGCCAGTTTCATCATGAGGAATAACTACCAACCACTCAACCAAGCCCAGCCAAGTTGACACACAACCTTAACTACCACAATTCCACCCTTCATCATCTTAGTATCTGTACAGATCTTGTTCACTGGGTGGCTCCAGCCACCTAGTTCCTGAGTGGTGACCTCACTCCCTTGGCCTGGTGGGCCCCGTTCCTCTCCCTCTTGGGCATGGCAGCTTTGCCCCCTCACTCTTGGGCAGTGGCTTGACTCCATCCCACTAGCTCACATGAACAAGCAGCTCCACACTCCAGAACCAAGTTGGTAAAGGTCTGGCTCTTTGAAAGCTGGGGGGCTGTGTTGGTTTCACTACCAAAGGCCATGGTCATACCCTTGAGGCTAAGGCAGCTCTGCTTCCCATTTCCTTGGTCTCTCTGCTTCTGCCAATTAATGCTGAGGGCAACCCCCTCCACCAGCAATCTTCCTGCCCAAAGAACACTTAGCTTTCTTGCTCAGTGGGCTGGCCAACTTGCTACTCCATCTCATGCCGATCTCTTGTACCAATTAATGATCGAAGGCAACCCACTCTACCAGGAAGCCACTTACCCAATGGCACTTGGCTTTCTCCTTCATGGGCTGGTAAGCCTGTTGCTGTTTAATACCAGTCTCTCGATCTCTGTGCCAAGGTCTCGGGTCAAGGACGCACTCCACTCCTATTTCCACATTTTAGGTATCTGTTAGAGCAGCACTTCACTCTCTCTCGGTACCGTATTCTGTTTTGGTTACCTAGTGCTGCTCTGACAAGAATATACCACAAATGGGATGGCTTGAACAAACAGAAGTTTATTCTTCAACAGTTTGGAGGCTTTAAGTCTGAGTTCAAAGTGCCAGGCTCTAGGGGCTGGGTGAAAGCTCCTCAACCTTGGGCTTCAGCTCTGCCTCCTGCTCCTGGCCCACTGAAGCTAGAGGCTTTTCTTCACTCAGACAGCTGCTGGCTGCTGAGGCTGACACCCCAAGGTGGACAAGTGAAAAGGCATGGTCCCAATGTTACCAAACAACACAGCAGGCCACTAATTCAAGTTCATTGTAAGTCCCAAGGTTGGCAGAGGATGGAAGGCTGCTGAACAATGACATGGCTACATGCAGGGTTCAAGTGTGCCATAAGCTGGTGACCATTCCCAAAAAGCTGCTTCTTATATATGGATACGGAAAGCAAACCACATCCCTAAAGCAGCTACTCAGGTGCTTGTGGTAGATCCTACTGTGAAGTTGATTGCCAGTCTCATCGGGAATAACTACCACTAGCTGCCCAATCACTCAATCAGGCCCAGCCAAGTTGACACCCAACCTTAATTATCTCAGGTTGATTATCAAAATGCTGAATTTGCTTGCCTTTGGGACACACAATTCTAGTAGGGAATTGGCTATAAAGGTTTGTCTTAGTCTTCTAGAGCTGCCAAACAAAACATCACAAAGTGAGTGGCTTTAAAGACCAGAAATTTATTTTCTCATAGTTTTGGAGGCTAGAAGTTCAAATCAGGATTTTGGCTGTGTCCTTTCCTCCTGAGGGCTTCTCTCCTAGTTTCTGGTGACTGCCAGCAATTCTTTGATGTTTATAAATCTGTCTCTGAGGAGATCACATGGTATATCCTCTTGTGTATGTATGTCTCTCTCTATGTCTGTACTGTCCTTGATAAGACATCCCTCAAAAGGGATTAGGTTTAGGACTCATGTTTCTCCAGTATGCCCTCATTAACATAACAATAGAAAACTTATTTCCAAACAACATCACAGTAACAGGTCCAGGGGTTAGGATTTCAACATAATTTTGGGGTAGATTCAACTCAATCCAAAACAAGGTTTATAACTTAGGAGAATTATAAGTATTGGAAATATAGACTTAGATCCACCCACAGCCATGAAGTTGATTCCATGTCATAGGAACACTTTAGGGTAGAGAAGAATTGCCGCTTATGGTTTCTGAGGTTGCAAATCTTCACAGGAGCAGACTGCTTCATCTTTCTCCCATAGAGTAGCTGGTGGGTTTAAACCATTGACTTTTTGGTTACTAGTCAAATGCTCTAACCACTACATTACCAGAGCTCCTTATAGACTTAGAAGTAAACTACAAATAGATGGTAACTAGAGACACAGTCTTCAGTGAGATTACCTAGAAAAACCTATATGATAAGAAAGTGAACCTACAGCATAAACATGTGGAATGCCACCATTTAAGGAAAGGGCAGAGAAATAAGAACCACAAAAGAGATTAAAGATTGAAGATCTAGAAAGGGAGGAGGAAAGTGAGAAAAGTACTGCATCTTAGAAAGGGCTTCAATGAAGAAGATGTAGCCAGTTGTGTCAATGTTGCTGAGAAGTCAAGAGAGTTGAGGACAGATCTATGCGTAAAGGTTGAAAAGCTAGTCTACGTTTTCCAGACTCCCTTGCAGCTAGGATTATGGATCTGAATGTGGTTTCAGCAGTTATACATACTTGGTTGCAATCTGGAAAGTGAAAGTGAATAATTTTTCTGGGATATCTGGTGTTTTCATGCCCATAGATGGAAATCAAAAGCCAAATTAAGATATTCAAAATTCCTTTATAAATGACAATATGGATTTAATGCAACACCAAATGCTACCAAATTTAAGGTCTGCGGAATGACTTTTTGTTAGGTATTTTACCTGAACAGACCATGTGAAAAGACTCTGAAGTACAATCTGCATTAAATGCAAGTAACAAGGTGCAGTTAAGTTCTGAAACACGTCATTTTCCACTAACCCACTCTTGCTTCAAAGAGAGCTGAAATATGGAGAAGCAAGATGGGTAGAAGGAATGCTTGAAGAGCAGGCATGCAAAAATCCAGTTCAAAGGGATATAACAGAGCTTTGGGTACATTTGGGGTTGCAGCAGGTAGACTTCTTTTGTGCATTCATGAAGTCAAGCAGACAGTTGAGAAGGTACCATCAGTGAGTCTTGATAGTGAGTGCTGCCAGGAGCTACAGGACTTTGTTCACTTTCATGGTGTATGAATTACTCCTGGCTGTATATCATAATTTTTCAGCTGCTATAATTGGAGATAATTTAATAAAGAGACCTAGTACTTACAAAGTCTTTCCCATTTAATATCTCTCTTCCACAACTATCTTCATGGATGAGAGGTGAAGCAATTAATAATCTCCACTTCTATGGGTTAACTTATAGCAAGGAAAGATTAAAGAATTTTCTAAGGTTTTAAGCAGAGGTAATCTCAAGATTTGCACAAGTTGTTAAATAATCCTGAGAATATCTCACATCTACATAGCTGTTTATAGTTTTTCGAGAACATTTATCACAATGCACTCTTGCAACAATCCTATGAGGAAGGTATTTTGGTCCTCTTGTGCTGCTTTAATACCATAAGTGGATGGATTGATCAAACAGATTTATTCTCTTACAGTTTAGGAGGCTAGAAGTCTGAGTTCAAAGTGCCAGCTCTAGGGGCTAGGTGAAAGAAAGGCCCTCAACCTTAGGCTTCATCTCTGCCTCTTGTTCCTGGCCCACTGAAGCTGGAGGTGTCTCTTAGCTCAAGCAGCTGCTGGCTACTGAGGCTGACAAACCAAAGATCAACAAGTAAAATGGCACAGTCCCAAGATTATCAAGCAATACAGTAGACCACTAATTCAAGTCCATTAACAGTCCCCAAATCAGCAGACAACATGGCAGGCTGCTGAATGAAGACTCAGCTACATGCAGGGTCCAAGCATTCCAAAAAAGCTCAGAGACCTTTCTCAAAGCTTCTTCATATATACTGGAAGCAGACCACATCCCCAAGGCAGCTACTTAGCTACTTTCATAGATTTCACCATGGAGTTAATTACCAGTATCATCATGGGGAATCACTACACCCAGCTGCCCAGCCACTCAAAACCAGGCCCAGCCAACATGACACACAACTTAACTATCATGGAAGGCAAGCCACGTGTTTCACACTCAGGTAAGAAAACTGAGACTGAGGAGTTTGCCTTAACCAGGTCATATCAATTAGAAATAGCAGAGTCAAAAGTAGAACTTTGGTTTTCTCTCTCCTGGTCTTTTGATGAATTTTGTAAGTTGAGATTAAGGAGAGTGCTGCTTGGCCTTTATAAATCAGGACTTGTACAGTTTATTGAGCCTCTAAAATTCATGAAAAATGACCAAGAAACAAATATTTGGGATAGCCTAAGACTTCAGGGTGAAAGGTAAAATTCAGCACCTTTCTAATCAACCTGTGAAAGCAACAGCTAATTTGAAATACTGAGAAGATGATAATATGCAAGTATAGTACTGTGCTTAGTGATTCAGCATTGACTATTACCAAATGCCAATCAAAATGACATAGGTTTCTTTGCAACCCAAGTTTTCCCAGTTTGGTGTGGGGATGACCTGAAGGCTAAAAGGAATCAGCGTGTTCACAAGAAAATGTCCAATCCTCTCATGTTTTTCCATACTGTGAATCCACTTTCCCTCTCCCCTGAAACTGAAATATAATGCAGCACAAATATGAATATGTGCAATAATTTTTCACAACTTTCCTTTTGCTTCTACCAGAGACCAGAGTTTTGTCATCTTTATTGTGCCATTAATTTTAGTTATGTTCTGAGCGCAGAGTAAGGAGGTCTTCAAGGCTATGGGTGACTGACAGTGTTTAGACAAGTCCAATTAGTTTCTCATGTTTGGAAATCTTGGAAGATAAATAAATCACTGAAACATTCATTATGAAAACCACCATTTGGCAGTGGAGATATTTCTCCTGGGAAAGCAGTTAAGATTTATGTGAGGAGGAAGGGTACAGCTAGTTGATAATAGGCTGCCAGGAGTAGCATTTCTGACAAGGAATGAACTGAATGAAGGATCAGGTTCAACTCTCTTTTCTCATGTCACTGCGCTCTCTACCCCCGACCCCTTCTTCCAGTTTTTTTTTTTTTCCTGGATACAGATATGAGCAAAATATACTTCCTTCTCTCCTGTTTTCTTTAGGCAGGATTGTGGTGAGGAGGCCATGTCCAAAAGTGATCATGCTTTGTTCAGTGTATTCAAATCAGGCTGTTTGATTTCCAAGACCTTCCCCCATTACCACCTTAAAGCACCAGTCTTCTGCCCAAGATTTCTTTCCAGCCCAGGTACAGCCTGAATACAATTGAAAACTAAGTTTTCTGGTTCACCTGGGATTCTCACATGGAGCAGTAAGCGTCCTTCCATGGTCCTGGTTCTAATCCTTCTATACATCTCTAGGTCATCATGAATTTTTATGAAGATCTCAGAAGTCATTAGCAGGACCAAGAAATTTGTAGACTGAGTAATTATTAGCTGGCATTAAAGCATTGGTGTTAAGTTTGTTAGGTTTGCTAATACCATGATAGTTACGTAATTTAAAAACTTTTTTTTATTATTATTTTTAAGTTGGAGGTATGCCCTAAAATACTTACAGATGAAATTGTATAATGTCTGAAATTTGTTTTTAAAATACTTCAGGAGAAAAAGAGTGAAGGACATATCAATCAGGATCCAGTCAGGAGAAAAATATCCGTATTACTTATTTTAACAGAGATAATTTAATGTAAAGAATTATTAACCAGTTCACTGAGAGAAAAAAAGACAACACTAAGTGTTTTGGTTACCTAAGCCACTCTAACAGAAAACACAACAAATGGGTGGCTTTAATAGTTTATTCTCTTACAGTTTAGGAAGCTAGAAATTCAAGTTCAAAGTACCAGCTCTAGGGGCTGGATGAAGGTCCATCAACCTCCGGCTTCAGCTCTGTCTCTTGATCCAGGCTACTGAAGCTGGAGGCTTCTCTTAACTCAGACAGCTGCTGGTTGCTGAGGCTGACAAACCCAAGACCGACAAGTAAAATGGCACAATCCCAAAATTATCAAGCAACACAGCAGGCCACTGGTTCAAGTCTAGAAACAGTCTTGAGATTGGCAGGAAACATGGCAGGCTACTGAATGAAGACTCAGTTACAAGCAGGGTCCTAGCTTGCCGAAAATCTCCTGCGACCTTTCTCACAGCCTCTCCTTATGTACTGGAAACATATCACATCCCTAAGGCAACTACTCAGCTGCTCCAGTAGATTCCACCATGGAGTTGATTACCAGTGTCATCATGGGGAATGCTACATCCAACTGCCCAGACACTCAACCAGGCCCAACCAAGTTGACACCTAACCTTTACCACACTAAGGTGTCATGATAAACAGAGAAAATATTGAAGTTATCAAGGATTTCATTTTATTTGGATCCACAATCAATGCCCATGCAAGCATTAGTCAAGAAACCAAACAACATATTGCATTGAACAAATCTGATTTAAAAAAGAAAGAAAGAAAGTTCTTAAAAATGTTAAAAAGCAAAGCACCTTTGAGTACTAAGATGAACCTGATTCAAGCCATGTTTTTTTCAGTTACCGAATATGCATGTGGAAGCTGAACAACGAATAAGGAAGGCTGAAGAAAAATTGATGCCTTTGAATTATGGTGTTGGTGAAGAATATTGCATATACCATGGACTGTCAGAAGAACAAACAGATATGTTTTGGAAGAACTATAGCCAGAATGCTCCTTGGAAGCAAGAATGGAGAGACTTTATCTCATTTACTTTGGACATAGTATAAGGAGGGCCCAGTCCCTGGGGAAAGGCGTCATGCTTGGTAAAGTAGAGGGTCAGAGAAAGAGAGAAAGATCCTCAATGAGATGGACTGGCATAGTGGCTGCAGCACAGGCCCAAACACAGCAACGGTTGTGAGGATGGTTCAGGACCAGGCTGTGCTTCATTTGGCTGTACACAGGGTTGCTATGAGCCAGAAATTACTTAACAGTACCTAAGATTAACACTATCATGGAAGTAGCAACCTCAAGAGGCAGCTACTGCCCTAGGATTGGGAAAACAAATGGAAGAGGTTAGAAGCATCAAAACTTAGAAAGTTTCACCCATAGGTGAAACACTGATCTCTGAGAAGGGTGTTGGTGTCTCTGAGTTCAGGGGCCAGCTGAGGACGCAGGACCCAGACTTCTGAAGAGAGTACTAGCTAACAAGTGCTGATAAGGCTGATTCTGTGAGTGTTAGAAAAACTGAAAACTGGATTCTATTGCTGGCATAAACAGAAAAAAAAAAAAAAAACCAAACTCACTGCCATCGAGTCAATTCTGACTCATAGCAACCCCTCCTTGGGTTTTCGAGGCAGTATCTCTACAGAAATAGATTGCCCAGTCTTCCTTCCGAGGAGTGGCTGGTGGGTTTGAACTGCTAGCTTTCTGGTTGGCAGTCAAATGCCTTAGGCATTACACCACCAGAGCTCCCATTGCCATAGAAAGGGCTTTTTGGGGCTGGAGTAAGAAGTACTGCTGGAGTGATGTGCACTGCCCCCTGAATGGGTACACTTTGGGCCATATGACTTACTTAACCAAACCAAAAGCAATTCCTGGAATATGATTGCACTGTGATCATTCAGCAGCCAATGTTCCTGACAACTGGTGGACGGAGTGTGTTGACCCTGGAGGGAAAATCTGGAAAGCACACCACTGCATCCACTGTGCAGGCTGTACACGCAGTTCTGAAATTTGCTTTTAAATATAAAAGTGTATGTCCTAGAGATCTTTTCCTTTCAGTAGTTAGATTGACCTTATTCTTTTTAACAGCTACATAGTATTCCAAGGTGACATACCAATCTCTCAATCATTCTCTTGATGATAAACATTTTTTCCAACTTTTACTATTAGAAACAATATTGAAGTTTATGTGGATTTATAGCATCTGTTAATAATGGAATAAGACCTTACCAGAGTATGCTCTCCCGTTTAAAGGATGATAAAACCTGGATATAATACAAAAGCAGTTGTCTTAAGTTACTTGAGAGTAAACACAAGCAGATAGACTGTCATGGGAAGCAGACCTTGGGGGAGAAAAGCTCTGTGATGTAAATTCCCCATTTCTGTGGCTTTTAATCTATATTACAGTTGATTTTATAGTTCAGCGGTAGGGCATGAATGGAAAAAGCCACAGTCTTTCTGGTCAGCAGAATCACCCAGGTGAAGATGGAGAACTGCTACTGAAGCGAGTAAGGGAATCATAGACGGGAAAGAAGTAGAAAAAGGATCCCTAAGTTCTGTCCATTCATGGCTCAGACTGACCTCTCCAAACTACATGCATGGAACTAAATAAAACTGCTCCGCTAAAGCCAAAATATCTGAATGGAGACTCCAGCATCTGCCAAACCAAGAAACAAAGCAAGAGTTTGCAGCTGGAGCCCGCCGAGAAAATAACCCACTAAAAGCAAGGAAAGAACACACATTACAATAAATAAATAACAAATCATAATCTCCACAACTTCACACTCGCAGTACATGGGATACAATCCAAAATTCCCTGACATATAAAGAATCAAGAAAAGGTAACACAGTCTCAATAGAAAAGAAAATCAGTCACGCCTTACACTGAGATGAACCAGATATCGAAACTAACAAAGATTTTTAAGCAGCTATTTAAACTATTCTGCTATTTAAAAAAAAAAAAAAAAACTCACTGCTATCAAGTTGATTCTGACTCATGGCGACCCACTTTGGGTTTCCAGGGCGGTGAATCTTTACAGAAGTAGACTTCCTAGTCTTCCTTCCACAGAGTGGCTGGTAGGTTTGAACCGTTAACTTTCTAGTTAGCAGACAAATGCCTTAGACACTACACCACCAGAGCTCCTTGTTCTGCTATAGCCTAAAGTAAAATAGGCTCTTCTTGTTGTTATGTGCTGTTGAGTTGGCCCGACTCATGGTGACCCCTCCTTAGGTTTCCAAGGCAGTATCACTGCGGAAGTAGATTACCCCATCTTCCTTCCAGGAATGGCTGGTGGGTTTGAACCACCAGCCCTCTGGTTAGCAGTCAAGTGCTTTAGGCACTATGCTACCAGAGCTCCCAAAAAATAGGCTCTTAGTGAGTGAAAATATAGGAAAACTCAGCAAAGATATATAAACAATGAAAAAGAATCAAGTAGAAATATTTAGAATTACATATATGAAATTTTAAAAATTCAATAGATGGACTTAATATTCAAATGGAAATGGCAAAAAAGAAAAAAAGTAAATGAACTTGAAGATAAGTCAGTGCAATTATCTAAAGAGAAAAGCCAGAGGAGAAAAAAAGATTGAGAAAAACAAAGGAAGTTTGAAGGGTCATTTAGATGTTGTCCAATGCTTCAACAGAGCTCCAGAATGGGAAGAAAAAGACTAGACCAAAAATAGCTGAAGGAATAATGACTAAAATTCTTCTAAATTTGATGAAAGACAAAAATCTACAGATTCAAGAAACTTCGTCCTCACCAATTAGAATAAATATGAAAAAGTTCAGACTGAAAAACATCATATTTAAGCTGTTGAAAGTCAAAGATAAAAAGCAAATCTTGAAATCAGCAAAAGAAAAATGACACTTTATGTACACAGAAACAGAATTTCATAAAGAACAGAATTCTCGTAAGAAACCATGAAGGCCAGAAGAGAGTAGCAATGTATCTTTAAAGTCTGAAAAAATAAAAACAGAAGCAAAATCTTTCAATCTGGAATACCTTATCCAGCAAAATATTGCTCAAAAATAAAGGCAAAATCAAAACAACTTCAGATAAAAGAAAACTAAGAATTCATTGCTAGTAAACCTGCACCGTGAGAAAGTGTGACAGTAAGTTTCCTAGGCTGAAGGAAAGTTATTACAGATGGGAATTGGGATTCTCAGAAAAGAATGAAGAGCATCAGAAATAGTAAAAATAGTCATGAAAATGCAAATGATTATTTTAAAACAATTTTTTGTCTTAGTTTTTAAAATAAATTGTATAATCATCTAAAGCAAAACTTATGACATAACCTTATGAGATATGTAATGCTTTGTAAGTCTGACCATTCTCACTTTTAAGGAACATTTGGGCTGCACTTCTTCCAGGACAGATTTGTTCTTTCTTCTGGGAGTCAATAGTATTGTATTCAATATTCTTTGCTAACATCATAATTCAAAGGCATAACCTTTTCTTCAGTTTTCCTTATTCATTGTCCAGCTTTCACATGTATATGAGTCAATGGAAAATACCATGCTTGTGTCAAGTACACCTTAGTCCTCAAAGTGATATCTTTGCTTTTTAACACTTTTAAGAGGCCTTTCGCAGCTGCTTTACCCAATGCAAGTCATTTGAGTTCTTGGCTACTGTTTCCCTTGAGTTCAATATGAATCAAAGTAAAAACAAATCCTTGACAACTTTAATCTTTTCTCCATTTATCATGATTTTTTTGTTTTCTTTATGTTGAAATTTAATCCATACTGAAGGCTGTATTCTTTGATCTCCATCAGTAAGTGCCTCAAGTCTTCTTCAGTCTCAGCAAGATAACAAGGTTGTGTCACTTGCATAACACAGGTTGTTAATGAGTCTTCCTCCAATTCTGATGCCAATTTATTCTTCATGTAGTCCAGCGTCTCAGATTATTTGCTCATCATTCAGATCGAATAAGTATGGTGAACGGATACAACCCTGATGCACACTTTTCCTGATCGTAAGCCACGTAGTATCCCCTTGTTCTGTTTGAATGACTGCCTCTTGGTCTGTGTGCACGTTCCTTATGAACATAATTAAGTGTGCTACAACTCCCACTCTTGGCAATATTATCCCTAATCCTTTGATGATCCATGAAGTCAAATGTCTTTGCATAATCAAAACCCTATAGGAAAATTAAAATGAAATAAAATTTTCATTTAAATAACTTTAAAAGGGCATTAAATGAAGGACAGAGGATTAAAAAAGTTAAAGATACAAGTGAAACATAAATAATAAAAAGATAAACCAAAAAAAAAAAAAAAACCCAACTGCCATCAAGTACAACTCACAGCAAACTCCATTGGATTTCTAAGGAAGTGGATTGCCTTGTCCTCCTTCTACAGAGTGGCTGGTGAGTTTGAACCACCAACTTTCTGGTTAGCAGTCAAATACCTTAGGCACTGCACCGCCAGAGCTCCTTAATAAAAAGGTAGACCCACACAAACATGTAAATAATTACATTAATTATTAATGGATTAAACACCTCAATTGAAAGGCAGAGGGTTTCAGAATGGAAAACAGACTTAAAAAACTACTCTTTATAAGAGTCATACTTTAAACACAAAACATAGACAGGGTCAAAATTTGAATGGAAAAGACACACTATGCAAATAGAAAGCATAAGGCTATAGTGGCTATAAAAATATCCCCCCTCCAAAAAAAATAGATTTAAAAACAGTAAGTAGTATCAGTGATGGAGACATTTCACTATTATAAAAGGGTCAATTTATCAGGAAGGCATAAAAATCATAAATATGCATACAACTAATACAAAGCTTCAAAATATATGTGGTAAAAACTGGCAGAATTAAAGGGAGAAATAGACAATTTCATAATCTTTGATATTTTATCAATCTTCTCCCAACAGTTAATAGAACTAGACAAAAAAATCAGCAAAGACATAGAAGATCTCAAAAAAAAAAAAAAAAAAACCACTGTCGACCACATAAAAACATAAGGGAAAGAATAGTTGTTACCCCTGGAACATTCTTTTCTGCCTTCTAAATTTTCCTGATGTCCTCCAGTATAGTCTAGGTTTTTTTGGTGATTTGCAACCTATTTGCCCTATTTCCCCATCAAATTTGTGGTTACAAATGTTTTTACTTTACTTTTTAAAAAGCTGTTCCTTCAACATATTATTCATGCAATATTTTTTCAACTGTTTTAGGCAAATCACTTCAAGTTCTCTTATCAATGTATATCTTCCACACAGTTCTTTTCTTCCCTTTCTAAATTTACACTTTCTCTTTTATAGATTTCTGGCTTTCTTAAAATAAGAAAAGCAAACACTTGTAAGTACTTTAATATGTTTAGTCTTTTAATCATTTACCACAACCCTAAGAAGTATTACTATTATTCCTATTTTTAAAATGAGGCTTTTGAGCCGCAGCAAAATTAAGTAACTTGCCCCAGGTCACATAGCAAGTAAATGGTGGAGACATATTCCAGTCAGGTAGTTGGAGCCCAGCATCTGTGCTCTTAACTATTAAGTTATAGAGTCTGCCTATATATATTGCCAAATAAAATATTTTGGTAACTTTTTAATAATAATGTACCTTTTATTTCTTCTTTATCAACTTCCTCATGTTCAAAGGTTTTGATCCTTCATTCCATTTCATTATTCTCATCAATATTAGTTCTTGATAAGTCCCTTATTAAAATAACTTTTGTTTCTTTCTAAGTCTCCTATGGTATACTGACAAATATCCTTCTAAAAGATATCCACATCCTAATCCCTGGAACCTGTGAATGTTACCTTCTATCTCAAAGTATTTTGACTGATGTGACTAAGTTAAGGATTTTAAAATGCGTAAATATCAGTGTGACCCCTAAATGGAATGACATGTATCCTTAAGGGGGAAGAAGAGGGAGATTGGATACACTTAGAGGAGAAAGTGATATGAAGATGGAGTACAGAGCAATTTGGAAATGCTGGTCATAAGGACTGAGGTGATTCAGCCACAAGCCCAAGAATGTTGGCAGCCACTAAATGCTGGAGGAGGCAAAGAACGAATTCCCTAGAGCTTTTAGAGGGAATGCAGCTCTGTCAATGCTCTGATTTCAACTTGGTAATACTGATTTTGGACTTCAGGATTGCAGAACTGTGAGAGAATAAATTTCTGCTGTTTGAAGCCACCAAATGCGTCGTAATGTGTTACAACAGCACAGGAAGCTAACATAGCTCTCTTTCAGCTACACTGTTGACACTTTTTCTAAATTACCTTCCTCACATGAAGGAGAGAGAGAATTTTATTCATTTATTTACAGAATATTGGCTATAGGCCTACGGTATCAACTACAGAAGTAGATTTTTCAATCTTCCTTCTGAAGAGTGGCTGGTTTGAACCACCAGCCTTCTGGTTAGCAATCAAATGTCTTAGGCACTACGCCATCAGAGCTTCCGTTTGTTTGGTTTTGGTGACTATAGGCCTGCTATGTGCTAGGCTTGGGGGATAAACATGTAAAACAAACAGTGTCTTTGGTCTGAAAGAGCTTGGGTCAGTGTGGGGCAGGGCATTTCAAACAAAACACAATAAAGTATGATAAACATGTGAGACTGGGAAATACAATGGGATCACACAGGAGGGGTATGAACTTGAGGGAACCAAGGTGCCTTCCTCAAGCACATGATATCTAAACTGAGACTTGCCTGGGAAGTAACGGTGAGCCGGTCAGAGAGTGGTGTTCCAGACAGAGGGTACAGCTGTCTTAAGGCAATGGTTAGTTTATGTCTCATCTCAAGATATTTTTTTTTTCTTTCACTTCAATTAATTCATAAAGCCCACAAAATATCTTCTCTTCTGTACTATGTACTTGGTAGTGTTTACCAATAAATCAGAGGATACAAGGTAATTTTGGTAAACTAACTTCCTTGCTTTCTCTTCTTTCATCATTCTTCTGTAGAAGAATCAGCAGTTGAGGATTGATGGTGGGAGATGAAGGTGTTAGGCCGAAGTAAACCCAAGCCACCAATATGTCAGTTGGCAGCTTCCTCCAGTTGTCAGGCCCTGATGAGACAGCCTGATAAGACAACCGAAGTGACAGAACCCGCCCAGGCTGGAAAGTCCCACATGATGACAAACTTCCTCCTGTGACGCCCCCTCATGCTAATTAGGTGCAGACCCATGCCAACAGCTAATTGGACCCTGTCATTTCCTTAGTGTCCCCAATTAGGTTCTCTCTGTGTCTATAAGAATCTATCCCCCCTGCCCGGGGGTGCGACTTCTCTGGCCTTGATGCTAGGGCATGAGACCCTCGCCCGGGAGTGCTAATAAACTGCTTCTCTCAAACAACTCCGTGTCCTGGTGTCTCAGCAGCTCTGCATTACAAAAGGTCCTAGTTTCCATTTCATTCTCTCATGTGCTGTGCATTCATAAAGTAGCCCCCTCATAGCTCATGAGTGTATTGACAGAACATGTCGGTTATAAAAAATACTAACATGTCTCAAGAAGCATAGGTTGTGACCAGAATGGACGTCACACTTACTCTCATCTAACCTCTATATGTGACCATCAGAAATTGACTTTTAATTTTCAATATTCTCAAAGACCCATGAAAGTCATTGGGTGAGTTTTCTGCATCCAGTTAAAAGGTCTTGACAACAGCATGTCCTCCTCATTCAGCTAGATCGCTAACTCATTATGGTCTGGAATTGACCCCCATTTCACTTGCATCTGTCCCTGATGCTATGGCCAGAGACTGCACATAGAAGGGGAAGAAAATAAAAATGTGTATCAACGTCCTGTGTTTTCTTTTTTCTTGCCTTTATTGAGAGAGATATCCATGTTTAGGTCCATGCTCTGCACAGCTCTTAGCTAATGAGGGTTCTTTATCAGTGTCTACTAAGATGTGTGAAGATGTATGTTCACTCTCCTGATCAGCTTCATTATAATTATGTTGGACATTGTGTTTTGTGTCAGTTTTGAACTTGCCAAGCAACTGTGAAGGTCAGAGGAAGCAGGCTGATAATAATGCAATTAAAAATTGCAATATATTTTTCAGCTTTCTTTCAGAATTGAAGGCAGTGGCAGAAGGATGTGGAAGTTCAGGAAATGGATAACTGTGTAGACAAGATGGTGCCTTTTCAAATTACTGCTGAATATATAGAGCTAACCCTTTTTCCTCCTCAATTTAACAAGCATTTAGTTGACTGAGTTATACAACCTCTAGCTCAGCTTCAGAAGGCTTTTGTTTATCTTTGCAAGGACAATTAAGTGGCAGGAATGTGTAATATAATGAAGCACTGCCAAAACAAACAGCTCTCTTAAAATGCTGTGTACAAGTGGCTATTGTTGCTGGTCTTCTGCAAAAGTCAGAAACCACTTGATAATAGCTTAATTCCATTTCTCTGAAGGCAGGCCTATCCTATTTCAGAACAGGACCATGTGGCCTGCTGCTTAGAAAGAAGTCCTGGAAGCCATAATGGACAAACTTACTATATAGCTGAGCACTGACTTACTCTATAACATTGGGCTACACGTCTTAACCTCTAGGAGTTTATTGCTCATTGTCTCAGTTATCTAGTGCTGCTATAATAGAAATGCCATAAGTGGATGGATTTAACAAACAGAAATTTATTCTCACACAGTACAGGAGGCTAGATGTCTGAAGTCAAGGGAGCCAGCTCCAGGGGAAGAATTTCTCTGTTAGCACTAGGGGAAGATCCTTGTGTCCTTTCAACATCTGTGAGCCCAGTGTTCCTTGGAAATCTCCATGTGCCTTGGCATCAATCTTCTCCTGGGTCTAGGAGATTCTTAGCCAGGGACATTGGATTCCACATTGTGCTCTGTTTCTAGCTCTTCTTCCTTGGTGGTTGTGAGGTTCCTCCCTCTGTGCTCACTGCTCTCTCCTTTCATCCCTTGTTGAGTCGAACGTGACTCATAGTGACCCCTCCTTGGGTTTCCAAGGCAGTATCACTATGGAAGTAAATTGCCCAACCTTCCTTCTGAGGAACAGCTGATGGATTTGAACTGCCAGCCTTCTGGTTAGCAGTCAAATGTCTTAGGCATTATGCTACCAGAGCTGCTAAGATAAAAAGTGTGACCTAAGCAAGGATGTGACTTGAGTAAGAGTGTGACTTAAATAAAGGTGTGACTTAAGTAAGGGTGTGATTTGAGTATGATGGGATTTAAGTCATTCCTTCTTGTACAGCTGTGACTCAAGACACATCTCACACTAATCCTGAGATTAGGACTTAAAACACATAAAATGGAGGATAATTACATCAGATCAAAAAATGGAGGACAACTATGCAATACTGAGAATCATGCCCTACCCAAATTCACCCATATTATTAGAGTCCACAATTTAATCCATAACATCCATCTAGCTGGAAAATTTGATAAAATGTGAGGCTGGACAAAAAAACATTTATGATGAAGTTGATATGCTTTTGCACAGGTTACAGGATGAGACTAATAGGCTTAATGGACTAACACAGCATTTCTGACTGTGATCAATGAAGGTAAGACTCACAACCAAACATTACAAGAGTTTAATTGATGAGAATATTCTATGTACTTTTTGTAGAATCAATAGATGAGTGGTTCAAGTCTCTGTCCCCATCAGTCAATAATCGTCATTACTGTTAGGTGTCATCAAGTCGGCTCAGACTCCTAGTGACCCTATGAACAACAGAATGAAACATTGTCCAGTCCTGCACCAGCCCCACAATCCTTGCTATATCTGAGCCCATTGTTGCAGTCACTGTGTCAATCCATCTCATTGAGGGCCTTTCTCTTTTTCACTGACCCTCCACTTTACCAAGTGTGATATCCTCTCCAGGGAATGGTCCCTTCTGACAATATTACCAAAGTATGTGAGACATCTCAATATAAAGAAAACAAAAATCCTCACAACTGGGCCAATGAGCAGCATCACAATAAATGGAGAGAAGATTGAGGTTGTCAAGGAATTCATGTTGCTTGGTTCTACAATCGATGCCAATGGAAGCAGCAGTCAG
>NW_006921887.1:3518103-3533701 GCF_000298275.1 Orycteropus afer afer
ATGGTGGCTGCAATGATGAGCTCAAGTATAGCAGGGATTGTGGGGCTGGCGCGGGATCGGGCAGTGTTTCGTTCTGCTGTGCACGGGGTCGCTATGAGTCGGAAACAACTCGACGGCACTTAACAACAACAACAACAAAATGTGAGACAAAATCTGGCCTTTCTCGCTTCCAAGAAGCATACGGCTGGTCTTCTGCCAGGACAGATTTTTTAGTTCTTCTGGTAGTCCGTGGTACTTTCAGTATTTTTTGCCAACACCACAACTCAAAAGCATCAACTCTTCTTCGGTCTTCCTTATCCTTTGTACAGCTTTCACATGCATATGAAGCGATTGAAAACACCATGGCTTGGGTTAGGAACATCTTAGTCTTCAAAGAGACATCTTTGGTCTTCAGCACGTGAAAGAGGTCTTTTGCAGCAGATTTGCCCAGTGCAATATATCATCTGATGTCTTGACTGCTGCTTCCAATGGTGTTGATTGTGGAAGCAAGTAAAATGAAATCTTTGACAATTTCAATCTTTATTCCATTTATCGTGATGCTTCTTATTGGGCCAATTGTGATGATTTTCATTTTCTTGATGTTGAAGTGTAATACATACTGCAGACTATATTCTTCAGTTTTCATCAGTAAGTGCTCCAAGTCATCCTCACTTTCAGCAAGCAAAGTTGTGTCGTCAGTGTATCACAGGTTGTTAATGAGTCTTCCTCCAGTCCTAATGCCATGTTCTTCATATAGTGCAGCTTCTCGGATAATTTGCTCTGCATACAGATTGAATAAGTATGGTGAAAGGATACAATCCTGACACAATCCCTTCATGATTTTAAGCCATGCAGAGTCCCCTTGTACTGTTTGAATGACAGCCTCCTGGTCTATGTACAGGTTCCTCATGAGTACAATTAAGTGCTCTGGAATTCCCACTCTTTTCAATCTGATCCATAATATCTTATGATCCACACAGTCTAATTCTTTTGTATAGTCAATAAAACACAAGTAAACATATTGTTAGTATTCTTTGCTGTCAGCCAAGATCCATCTGACATCAACAATGATATCCCTCATTTCACGTCCTCTTCAGAATCCAGCTTCCATTTCTGGAAGTTCTCTGTCAATATACTGCTGCAACCGTTTTTGAATTATCTTCAGTAAGATTTTACTTACTGAATATTAGAGTAAATATTAAAATATTTACTTACATGATATTAAAGATATTGTTCAATAATTTCCACATTCTGTGGGATCACCTTTCTTTGGAATGGGTACAAATATGGATCTCTTCCAGTCAGTTGGCCAAATTTCTTGGCATAGATGAGTAAGTGTCTCCAGTGCAGCATCTGTTTTTTGAAAGATCTCAGTGGGTATGCTGTCAGCTCCTGGAGCCTTGTTTTTGTCAATTCTTTCAGTGCAAATTCAACTCCTTCCTTCAGTGCCATCGGTTCTTGATCATATGCCACTTCCTAAACATTAACCAATTCTTTCTGGTATGGTGACTTTGTGTATTCCTTCCATCTTCTTCTGATGTTTCCTGCATTAATCAATATTTTTCCTATAGAATCTTTCAATATTACAACTTGAGGCTTAAATGTTTTCTTCAGTTCTTTCAGCTTGAGAAATGCCAAGAGTGTTCTTCCATTTTGTTTTTCAAACTCCAGGTCTTTGCACATTTCATTATAATAATTGGCTCTGTCTTCTCAAGCTATTCTTTGAAATCTTCTGTTTGGCTGTTTTATCTTGTCATTTCTTCCATTGATTTTACTACTCTCCATTCATGAACAAGTTTCAGAGTCTCTTCTAACATCTGGTTTGGTCTTTTCTTCCTTTCCTGGCTTTTTAATGACCTTTTGCTTTCTTCACAGATGATCTTGATGTCATCCCACAATTCCTCTGGTTTTCAGTCACTGGTGTTCAATGCATCAAATCTCTTCTTCAGATGGTCTCTAAATTCAGAGGGGATATAATCAAGGTCATATTTTGGCTCTTGTGGACTTGTTTTAATTGTCTTCAACTTCAACTTGAACTAGCATATGAGCAGTTGATGGTCTGTTCCACAGTCAACTCCTGGCCTTGTTTTGGCTGAAGGTATTGAGCTTATCCATCACCTCTTTCCAAAGATGTAGTTGATCTGATTCCTGTGTATCCCATCTGACAAAGTCCACATGGATAGCCACTGTTCATGTTGTTGAAAAAAGGTATTTTCAATGAATGAGTTATTGGTCTTGCAAAATTCTATCATGTGATCTTCAGGGTCATTTCTATCACCAAGGCCATATTTTCCAATGACTGGAGCTCTGGTGATGTAGTGCCTAAGGCCTCTGACTTAAAACAGAAGGCTGGCGGTTCAAACATGCATTTCCACCACCACCCCCCAAAAAAGTCTCATTCACTCCAGAACACTACCAATGTTTTCCTCTTGATTATGTCCAGAAGTAGTTTAAAGACAGAATATATAATAGGAATTTTGAACCTAATTTACCTGAATAGAGAGGTTGAGATTCCATTAGAGAACTTCCTAATAACCCTGACATCACAGGATTGATAATCACCTGTCATTCCCTCATTCATTTAACAAAAATCTATTTACCACCATTCATTTACCACATTCTATTTGTATAGCACTGCAATAGAAACATGGGGCTCTGGTGGCATAGTAGTTAAGATATTTGGCTTCTAACCAAAAGGTCAGTGGTTCAAACCCACCAGCTACTCTGCAGAGAAAGATAAGGCCATCTGCTTCCATCGAGACTTACAGCCTTGGAAACATGGAGCAGTTCTACTCTGTTCTACAGGGTCTCCATGGTCAGAATTGGCTTGACAGCAGTGACATTGGTTTAGCAATAGGAACTGCAGAGGATTTAAAGATGGTCAGCAACGTGACGATCCATAGTGCATGCTATTTGAGCACACACACGCAATATCTATGATGCGTAATGTATATACATGCCAAGTTAGTAATTCAAAGAAATGTATTATGGGCATTTTTATTTTCTAAGAAAAGAATAGATCAGTTATGTGAAATTGAATTATAAAGGAATGAAAGGGAGAGGTAGTATTCATGACAAAACTAATAACATAAATAAGAGACACTTTAGAGTCCTAAAGCCAGAGTCTTTTTTAAGATTAGGAATAATGCAAGGATGTCTACTGTCTCCATTAGGTTTAACTTTGTATTAAAGGTATTAGCCAATGCAATTACTTATCAGAACTCAATTAGACATGACAAATAGAAAGAAAAACCATATCTATTTCCACATGAAGGATAGTGTATTTGGAAAACTGTAGGGACTCAATAATAAAACTAGCACACAGAAGTCAATAGACTTCATGTACTCAGATAATATCCCATTGGAAGACACAATGGGAAAGTAAATCTCATTTACCATACTAATAAAGAATATAAAATGCTTAGGAATAAATGTAACATGAAATGAGGATGTCTTTATACTTCTAAAAGAAACCAAAATCCACCTGAACAAATGGATGGGGGAACTAGCCCAAGTAATTTTTGTACATAATGTCTTGATTATATATTCCCAAACTGAAGATTACAAGAACTTTAAACAAATATTGAACCCTAGTTAGTGGAATTGTTTGTCACAGTGGTATGGATCAGCAATTATGAAATTGCTTTTGATATATTCTAGAAATAAACAAATATATAGAGGATAATGGGAGCCAGATTTATCACTATAAGAGGAAGTTGTCAGAAATACATAAAGAGAGAAGATTAAAATGAACCTCATAGTGTTGATTAGAATTGGATGTTGTGGTAGTTACATTTGTGTCAACTTGGATGGGCCTGGTTGAGTGGCTGGACAGCTGGATGTAATATTCCCCATGATGAGACTAGTAATCAATTCCATGGAGGTAAATCTACTGTGAGCAGCTGAGTAGCTGCTTTAGGGATGTGGTCTGCTTCCTGTATATAAAGAGAAGTCTTGGGGAATGGTCTCTAGTTTATGGCATGCTTGAACCCTGCATGTAGCTGTGTCATTGTCCAGGAGCCTGCCATGCTCTGCCAACCTTGGGACTTTCAATGGACTTGAATTAATGGCCTGCCATGTGGTTTGGTAACATCAGGACTGTGCCTTTTTACTTGTCAACTTTGGGCTTGTCAGTCTTAGCAGCCAGTAGCTGTCTGAGTCAAGAAAAGCATCTAGCTCCAGTGGGCCAGGAGCAGGAGGCAGAGCTGAAGCCCAAGGTTGAGGGGCTTTCACCCAACCCCTAGAGCCTGGTACTTTGAACTTGGACTTAATGCCTCCAAACCATAAGAGAATAAAGTCCTGTTTGTTCAGCGATCCCATTTGTGTTATATTCCTGTAAGAGTGGCACTAGTTAACCAGAACACATGTTAATTAGAAGGATATCATATTTGGTAAGGTGGAGGGTTAACAAAAGAGGGGAAGGCCCTCAATTAGATGGATTGACACAGTGGCTGCAGCAATGGGCTCAATATAGCAAGGATTGTGGAGCTGGTGTGAGACCGGGCGGAGTTTCTTTCTGCTGTGCATAGGGTTACTATGAGTCAGAGACAACTTGACGGTGCCTAAGAACAACAACATCTATGTATGTATGTATGTATGTGTGTATCTATCTATCTATCTATCTAAATCTGTATGCTGAACAAATAATCCAAGAAGCCGGATTATATGAAGAAGAACATGGCAGCAGGTTTGGAGGAAGAATCATTAACAACCTGCAATATGCAGACAACACAACTTTGCTTGCTGAAAATGAAGATGACTTGAAACACTTACTGATAAAGATTAAAGACTACAGCCTGCAGTATGGATTACACCTCAATGTAAAGAAAACAAAAATCCTCACAATGGGGCCAATAAGCAGCATCACAATAAATGGAGAAAAGATTGAAATTGTCAAAGATTTCATATTTATTATTTCCACAATCAACATCATTGGAAGCAGCAGTCAAGAAATCAGACAACATATTGCACTGGACAAATCTGCAAAAGACCTCTTTAAAGTGTTGAAGAGCAAAGACATCTCTTTGAAGACTAAGGTGTGCCTAACCCATGCCATAGTGTTTTCAATTGCCTCATATGCATGTAAAAGTTGGACAATGAATGAGGAAGATCGAAGAAGGGTTAATGTTTTTGAGTTGTGGTGTTAGTGAAGAATACTGAAAGTACCATGGACTGCCAGAAGAACAAACAGATCTGTCCTGGAAGAAGTGCAGCCAGAATGCTCCTTGGAAGCGAGAATGGCCAGACTTTGACTCACCTACTTTGATCATGCTGTCAGAAGGGACCATTCCCTGGAGAAGGATATCATGCTTGGTAAAGTGGAAGGTCAGCGAAAAAGGGGAAGACCCTCAGTGAGACGGATTGACACAGTGGCTGCAAAAATGGTTTCAGGTACAGCAAGGATTGTAAGCCTGACCCAGGACTGGGCAGTGTTTCATTCTGTTATTTGTAGGGTTGCTATGAGTTGGAGCCAACTCAACAGCACCTAACAACAACAACATACCTGTATAACCATATAAATATATTTTTATATCTACAGCCACACTGAAATAGAGATATATGGAGAGGTATGAATTCTTAGTTCCGTCGTCTGAGAAATGCCAGAAGCAATAACAGCCCAGTAGCAATGCACACATCAAGTGACAGGAACTTAGTTTCTAAATAGCACACTGTTTCCACAGAAAGAAACCAAGATCACTTGGAGAAATGGCTGATTTCAGGGTTAGGGCAGAAAAAAGTTCAAGATTATCCTGGAAAATCTTTTGTGCCAAAAATGAAGAAATTTCTCAAAGAATAAGAGCACAGGAGGGAGCTTAAAGGAGCTCTCACTGATAAATCTGGGACAGTTAGAGTACAAAAATAAATAATATCTACAGATTGTGATCCATTTAATAAAATAGGAATCCATGAATTCATATTGATATAATTGAGGGAGGAGGAAAATTCTTTCTTTTCTAAAATGCCAAAATAAATATAGAAGGAATAATAGAATGAAATAAATCACCACTTTACAAATTTAAGTACAGTAACTGATTCAGGAAGAATCACCAATGGATGCTAAAACTAGTAGTGAAAGTTGGATAAGAAATGATATATTGATATAGTCTCAAAATACATTCTCATAATGGAGCTACAAAGGGCAATCATAATTTTGAAGTAGAGAAACTGGCAAAAACCTCCTGGATCAAGTGATCCGATTTGACATTATCAGTCATGGGACACACTGACATCATGTGCCTAATAATGTGATGTATGAAGGACCCAAGATGGCATTTCTGGTACTCCTGCTAAGAATACAAGAGTTCTGATGGTGTAATGCCTAAGGCATTTAATTGCTAACCAGAAGGCTGGCTGTTGAAACTCACCACCCACTCCTTTGAAGGAAGATCAGGCAATCTACTTTTGTAGAGATGTTGTTGTTGTTATGTACCGTGGAGATGGACCCGACTTGTAGTGACCCCTCCTTGGGTTTCCGAGACAGTATCACTACAGAAGTAGATTGCCCAACCTTCCTTCCGAGGAGTGGCTGGGGGGTTTGATCTGCCAGCAGTCAATGCCTTAGGCACTATGCCACCAGAGCTCCTACTGCCTCAGAAACCCAAGGAGGGGTCGCTATGAGTTGTATCCCACTCAATAGCAATGAGTTTGGTTTTATAGTTTTGGGTGCTAAGAATACATAAGCTCATTCTAACCATGAGAAAACTATACAGAAACCTGGGTTATGTTTTCTTCTTTGGTGGTCCCATAATTTTCTGTGAATGTTTCTATTATAGCATTTAACACATGCCTTATAAATTTGCATCGATGGATCTGTTTCCTCCTGGATTATGGCCTTTAGTGTCAGAGACAGGGTATTACTTATTTTTTTATATATATCTTTAAGCTGGTGGTGAAGGAGCTTTGGTGGACCTGTGGTAAGACATTCAACTGCTCACCAAAAGGTCAGTGGTTCGAACCCACCAGTTGCTCCATGGAAGAAGATGAAGCAGTCTGCTTCTGTAAGGATTTACAGCTTTGTAGCCATGACTCTACAATCACATTTATTATCCTATATAACAATTACTTTTTTCCATAACGTTCTCTCCTGCTTTAATTAGAAAACACAATTAAAAGTGCAGTAAAGGCACTTGATTACCTTAGAGAAAATTAAGTGGGTATAGGCAGTTCCACAGTCAGATCAGCAGTTCAATGATGCTATGGTGCTGGGTGACCATCTCTGTGATTCAACTGGCCTTGTCTTCAATCTCCAGACTACTGCCATTACTGTAAACACCACGGTTTCCTATGACAGGGCTTCGAGAAGTGAGAGAGGGGCTCATGCCTTTTATCAGGAGGAAAATCTTCCGCTAATCCCAGTAGTCTTCCCCCTAAATTTCATTAATTGGAACTGAGTCACTTGCTCACTCCTAGACCAACTACTGACAAAAGCAAACAGGGTAACATGATTGCCATAATTATCTTAAAAAATTATATAATTCACCCCCTCTGCCCAGGCACATTACCATTTGAAGAAAATTGGAGTTCTGTTAATAAAAAGGAAAAGGAGAGAATCTACTGGGTGGGCAGCTTTAGTGTCTGCCACACACCATACTCCTCTGTTGTTGTTGCTGTTATGTGCCATCGAGTCATCTCTGACTCATAGCAACCTTATGTACAACAGAACAAAATACTGCCCAGTCCTGTGCCAGTCCAATGATCCCTACTATGCCTGAGCCACTGCTGCAGTCACTGTGGCAATCCATCTAGTTGAGGGCCTTCCCCTTTTCCGTTGGCCCTCCACTTTACTCAGCATGACCCTACAAGAGTGTAAATTCCTTGAAGGCAAGTAACTGATTCTTACACATTTTTCTTTTGCATGTACAGAGTATAGCATAGCAACTGACAATAGGAGCCCAATACTTATTTTTTGAATAAATGAGAATGACCAAATATGAAATATTATATAAAGAATAATAATAACAAGCATGGGGAAGTAACAAAATTTCAGAATTAAACAGATTTTTACAATCTTAGACCCTGGCTATAATTCTCAACTCTCTTCAAAAAAGGTTACTGGAAGATAGGTGTTAAGTCATAAAAGTTTTTTTTTTGTTGTTGTTGTTGTTATTGTTTAGGGTGCTTCATCTGTTGGTATGAAGAAAGTGGAGTGGAAAATGGGAGGTTTATAGGCGGAGAGGCTGGTATATCTATTGCATAGACAATATCTATTGAAATTTCACTTAACAGAAAATATACAGGAAGGACAGACTCCTTGTTCTGCACATCAGGAAGGACTGCCAGATATTCTAGAATCACATCTAGATACTACACATCCAAAGGTGTTATGAGTGGATTTGTGTCCTTTAAGAAAGTTATGTTCAAGCCCTAAATCATAGTATCTGTGACTGTAAACTTATTTGGAAATAGCATATTTGCAGAGGTAATTAGTTAACATGTGGTCATACTGGCATGGGTTGAGACCTATTCTAATATGACTTGTCTCCTTACAAGAACACGCGAAGAAACAGACACATAGAGACACACGGAAAACACCATGTGATGATAGTGACAGGGAGTGGAGTGATGCATCTACAAGCCAAGAAACTCCAAGGCTCCTGGTCGTCATCAGAAGCCAAGAGAAAGGCATGGAATAGGTTCTCCCCTAGAACCTTCAAAGAGAGCATGGCCCTGCCACCACTTTGGTTTTGACTTCTAGCCTCTGGAATTGTTAGACAATAAATTTATAATGTTTTAAACCATCCAAATTTGCAATAATTTATTAGGGCAGCCCTAGGAAACCAAAATAGAAGGCAAAGAAAGAAACTAGTTCCTCTATATTTTAAGAAAAAGGAAACTTTACCCCAAAGGCCCATTGTGGACTTCTCTTCACATTTCTTTGGGCAGAATTGGGTCACATGCCCATTCCTAAACCTGTCACTGGAAAAGGCAGAGGACGATTGTGATTAATTTACATTAGCCATTGAGGGTGGAATGGAGGCTGGGCAGAAAATCCACAAGGCTACTGGGTCTAGTTTAGGAGTTATCATCACACTGTAGGTTAAAAGTTTCCAGTCTGAACTAGTTTTATTGCTATAAAAATAGTTGTAACAGTTGAATATAAGAGTGCTCTGAAGAGGAAACAGTCATTAATTGAACATGACAATGGATGGGGGCATGTGAGAGGAAGGAATCAAAGGGGGTTTTGAGGTTAAATTTTTCTTCAAAAATGATCTATAGCAACAATAGAAAGACAGCAGCCACTTACTATTTCCAGAAACTTGGAAACTATTCCCAGACTTAAAGTTCATGTTGTGGTTAACAATGAACAAACAAACAAACCCCAAAGTAACCAGCAGAATGCAAGACTCAGAGTATTTTATGATGTGGTAAGATAGGGGTAAGGTCAGCTAAGAACAACATACGCAATACATTCTTCATGTGGCCTCTAACCATTTCATCTCCCAGTAGGTTGAAAAAGTGACAATGAGAGCCTTTGTCCTGCACAAATTTTGATCATTGAGGACAAACTAGTCAATTAAGAAGAAAAGAGCAACAATTAAAGTGGCAACTGAAAGTTTGGGGATATATGGGCTCAGTCAGACATGGGCTTCCGCTTTTAAGGGGTAGATGGAGCTCTGGTAGTACACTGCCTAAGGCACTTAACTGCTAACCAAAAGGCTGGTGGTTCAAACCCACCAGTCACTCCTCGGAAGGAAGGTTGGGCAATCTACTTTCGTAGTGATACTGCCTCAGAAACCCAAGGAGGGTTGCTATGAGTTGAATCTGACTTCATGGCACATAACAACAAAAACACAGAAAACATGGAAGATTGAGGGAGTGCATAAAGACTCTACTACTCTCCCTGATGACAATGGCCCAGGACTGGGCTATATGGAGTTATGTAGCTGCCCAAGGGGTTCTGTGGTGATCTCATATTTTAAAAAGAATCGTTGTATTTGGAAAAGTCAGCATCATTTGGTGGACGAAACCTATGGAGTCAGACAGAAGTAAGAGTCAACCCTGGCCCTGACTGTTAGGAGCTGAGGAGTGTGGCCTTAGGCAACTGCTCTTGCTTTCATTTCCTCCTCTTTAACCTGTGTGTGGGAGCTCTGGTAGCATAGTGCCTAAGGCACTTGACTGCTAACCAGAAGGCTGGTGGTTCAAACCCACCAGCCACTTCTCAGAAGGAAGATGGGGCAATCTACTTCCATAGTGATACTGCCTTGGAAACTCAGGGAGGGGTCACTATGAGTCGGGTCCAACTCGATGGCACATAACAACAACAACAACAATCTGTGTGTAAGAACACATTCCTCACTAGAATGAGAAGCTATTTCTACCCATCATTCCATGTTTCAGTTCTTTTGTTGTAGAACAAATGGCATAACATATGTGGAGCACCTTAGGATGGAGAGAGATGAAAAGATAGAGATATGTTGTATTTGTTGTCGCTGTAGAAACAACAATAACCAAAAAAAAAAAAAAAAAGGAAGGAAAGGTGATTATTTTCACCTGTTAAGATAATTTTTAATAAAGGGGGAAGAATAAAGAACAAAAACAAAGGTACTTCCCATAACTCCACTTTCCAGATAAGCCTCACTGACATCCTTAGAAAATTCTACCAGTAGAGGAAAACACCAAATGAAAACTGAACCCCATGCAAGCCTGCCCCATTTCTTTTCAAATGTAAGCATTGCTAAAAGTTTCTTGTGATTGCTTCAGAAAAAAAAAGTTAAAGACTTTATTTTTAATTAAATGCTAAATAAAATGCAGAAAACAGAGTAGAAGTCTATCAAATGGAATGCCCAGTGCAAGAGAAACTGAGGATGGATGCAAAAGGATGCACTTTTAATCTTCCCTCTCTCCCCTTCCTTCTTCTCCCCTTCCTTCTTCTCCCCTCATCTCCTAGTCCTTCTTTGCTCTCCCTTTTTTTCTCCTTCTCTCTCTCTCCCTGTCTCTCTCATTTTCTCTCCTCCCTTTCTCCCTACCTTTCCCCTGTTTCTTTTTGGTTTTTCAGGTCAAGCAGGAAGACTAGAGCTCCTTAGCTGGAGAGAAATAAAGATTAAGCCAGGAGAGGAGCTAGCTGGCGTATCTGTCAAACTTAAATGAGTTGACCAAGCAGAGGCAGACACTTGACATCACCCTGAATTTCAAAGGTTGAAATATGGGTATTGTGGGTAATCACCTTCTGACATGTCCACCAAAGAACTTAGGAAACTGCTCCACAGATAAATACGGTGAGTGCTGATTGAGCACCTATTACATGCCAGACTCTGTTCTAGACAGGGGTGAGCCTGCAGGGAACAAATCAGACAAAATCCCTGCTTTCATAAAACTCAGTAGAGTTGGGAAACAAAAGTGAGAAACAGAGAGAGAGAGAGAGAGTGAAAGACCTTGGCCTGGGTTACCTGACAAGCCCCTGAGGGTGGTCCTTGAGCAGCACATGAGAGTGGCCTTTGGGTTCTATGAGAAACCCCAAAGTTCTCCAATAAACCTGCTGCTTAGCTTACTCTGACTAGAGTTGTTTTCTGTTTTTTGCAACCCCAAAAGTCTTAACTAAAACCCCATATATAAGTGCATTTGATGCAGTACTTCACAACTTTGGTTCAGGGAAAAGTTGGCATTTTTCAAAAAAGCAATAGGTCACAAGCTAGTGAAAAAGAATGAGAAACTGTCTAGCCCTCATTCCATGTATCAGTTCTTTATTTTAGGGTCCCAGGAGAAAGAAAGCCAGGCGAAGCTGCATCCTGTGATATTCAGGATGGCAGAGCAAAGGTTGCATGATTGGCAGAGTATTATGCTCTATGGCATCCAGGTACTATTAGTCTCCTTTAATATTTCTACATATCTGTGCAATAAGCAAGGAAGTAAAGAAGGTCCTGCTCCACCCAGCCTTACAATAATATATAAAAATCATTCCAAAACAAGGAGGGTTAAAAAAAGAAAAAAGAAAAAAAAAAAAAGTTCTTTCCCCTAAGAGCTTAGAAGGGAAAAGGCAAGTGAAACAATACAAGACTATGAGTCTAGAAACTTTTCAGTAGACTGTGTCACAGCGGGGTTGGATTTCCAGGGGCTTTTTGAGAAAGTTAATGGAACTATTTGGATGGTGACTAGGCTGGCGTGCTCAGCAGAGGACAGCACGTACCCTGCCTCTAAGGAGGCTTTGTTCCTTGGGCTTTTAGCTTTGGAAATTTCAACTTATTAAGTAAAGAGGTAGGAGAGGGATTTAAAAATAAAAAATAATAATAACAAAATAAAACACCTTGTCATTTCACCAAATCTGAGTTTATTTCAATGACTGCTACAACAAGATGCAGATCTTCTTTCAGTTTTCAAATTGCTGATTAATTTCCTGTTGACTCTAGAGGTAACTGAAAACCTTCTGGATGAACCAGAAATAGGCTTTATGGGATGGAGTAATAGGATGGAGTCACTTGGGTCCAGTCTTTGGGGGCTTCCTCTGAGCTCTGGGGGAGTGGGTGGCTTTGGCAACATCTTAATTTAAAAATATGTCCATTTGTAAACATACTTTAACATAGAATAGCTATTCTTCTCCCTCTTCTAACGTCCTGGAATTGTGAAATCTGCTCTGTCAGCATGACCACATGTTAACTAACTGCCTCTGTAAATATGCTATTTCCAAATAAGTTTACAGTCACAGATACGAGGATTTAGGGCTTGAAAATAACTTTTTGAAGGGACACAACTCATTAACACCTTTGGATGTTTAGTATCTAGATATGATTCCAGAATATCCATCAGTCCTTCCTGCTGTGCAGAACAAGGAGTCCATCCTTCCTGTACATTTTCACCTACCCTGCTCTGTCATCCCCTCTGGCTTCTCTTTCCCCTGCTTTCCTGGCTGGTGAGGGTGAGATCTGGGTCCATCTCCTTACCTGGATCCCTGACTGCTGCTCTGCTCTGTTGTGCCCACTGGTTCCCACACACACACACTTTCCTACCTGGATGCTTGGCTGCTACTCTGCTCTGCCATCACTCTGGCTTCTATTTCTCCTGCTTTCCTCACTGGTGGAAGTGGCATCTGGGTTGCTCCCCTTACCTGGATCCCTGGCCATTGCTCTGCTCTGTCATCCCCTCTGGCTTCTCGTTCTCTGCTTTCCTGGCTGTTGGGGGTGGGGCCTTGGCCACTTCACTTACCTGGATCCTTGGTTGCTGCTCTGCACTGTCGTCCCCTAAGGCTTCTCTTTCCCTGTCTTTCCTGGCTGGTAGGAGTGGGGCCTGGGTCCCCCCCCCTCCTTACCTGGATCACTGGCTGCTGGCAGAGACTCTGAAACTTGCCCTTGAGTGGAGAGAAGCTAAAGAAAATGGAAGAAATGACAAGACAAAAGAGATGAACAGAAGATTTCAAAGAGCAGCTCGAGCAGACAAAGCCGGTTGTTATAATGAAATGTGTAAAGACCTGGAGTTAGAAAACCAAAAAGGAAGAACATGCTCAGCATTTCTCAAGCTGAAAGAACTGAGGAAATAATTTAAGCCTTGAGTTGCAATATTGAAAAATTCTATGGGCATAATACTGACTGATGCGAGAAGGATCAAAAGAAGATGGAAGGAATACACAGAATCACTGTACCAAAAAGAACTGGTTGATGTTCATCCATTTCAGGAGGTGGCATACGATCAAGAACAAGTGGTACTGAAGGAAGAAGTCAAAGCTGCACTGAAGGAATTGGTGAAGAACAAAGGTCCAGGAATTGATGGAATACCCATTGAGATGTTTTAGCAAACAGATGCTGCGCTGGAGGCACTCACTTGGCTATGCCAAGAAATTTGGAAGACAGCTACCTGGCCAACTAACTGGAAGAGTTCCATATTTGTGCCCATTCCAAAGAGAGGTGATCCTACAGAATGTGAAAATTGTCTAACAATATCATTAATATCACACGCAAGTAAAATCTTACTGAAAATAGTTCAAAAATGGTTGCAGTTGTATATTGACAGAGAACTTCCAGAGATGCAGGCTGGATTTAGAAGACTTTGTGGAACAAGGGATATAATTGCTGACATTAAATGGATCTTGGTTCAAAGAAACGAATACCAGAAAGATGTTGACTTGTGTTTTACTGACTATGCAAAAGAATTTGATTGTGAGGATCATAACAAATTGTGGATAACACTGAGAAGAATGGGCATTCCAGAACACTTCATTGTACTCATGAGGAACCTGTACATAGACCAGGAAAGAGGCTGTCGTTCAAACAGAACAAGGGGACACTGCATGGTTTAAAATCAAGAAGGGAGAGTGTGTCAGGGTTGTATCCTTTCACCATACTTATTCAATCTATATGCTGAGCAAATAATCTGAGAAGCTGGACTATATGAAGAAGAGCATGGCATCAGGATTGGAGGAAGAATCATCAACAACCTATGATACACTGATGACACAACTTTGCTTGCTGAAAGTGAAGATAACTTGAAGCACTTACTGATGAAGATTGAAGACTACAGTCTGAAGTATGGATTACATCTCAATATAAAGAAAACAAAAATCCTCACAACTGAACCAATAAGCAGCATCACAATGAATGGAGAAAAGATTGAGGTTGTCAAAGACTTCAAATTGCTTGCTTGTACAGTCCATGCCAAAGGAGGCAGCTGTCAGAACATCAGATGACATATAGTACTGGGAAAGTCGGCTGCAAAGGACCTGTTTCAAGTGCTGAGGATCAAAGATGTCTCCTTGAGGACTAAGGTGCTCCTGACACAAGCCATGATGTTTTCAATTGCCTCATATGCATGTGATAGCTGGACAATGAATAAGGAAGACCAAAGAAGAGTTGATGCTTTTGAGTTGTGGTGCTGGCAGAGAATGCTGAAAGTACCATGGACTGCTAAAAGAACTAACAGATCTGTCCTGGAGGAAGTGCAGCTGGAATGCTCCTTGGAAGCGAGAATGGCTAGACTTCATTTCACCTACTTTGGTCAGGTTTTCAGAAGGGACCATTCCCTGGAGAAGGATGTCATGCTTGGTAAGGTGGAGGGTCGATGAAAGAGGAGAAGGCCCTCAATGAGATGGATTGACACAGTGGCTGCCACGATGGGCTCAAATATTAGGGACCATGGAACTGGCGCAGGACCAGACAGTGTTTCATTCTGCTGTGCATAGGGTTGCTGTAAGTTGGAGATGACTCAACAGCACCTAATAACAACAACAAAAACGCCTTCATTTTCCCACCCATCCCCCTTCATTTGACCTTTCCCATCCATCCTGACATTTTACTCTCTCCTGCTAGAGTTCTCCCTAGGGTTCTTCCTTAGAATTCCTAAGTTTTATGCATTCCACCCAATTACATATTGCTACCTGTAGGAAATAAAATATTTTACATTAGTCATATACACTTGAGTGTGAATTTCAGTCAGTTTACTTCTCCTGAGGGCACTCATATATTAACCATTATGTTTGAAGGGCAGTAGGGTTTAAGGGAAAAACCAATGAGTTGGTTGTCCAAAGATTTCACTCTAATCCTGCCTCTACCACTAAATGTCTGGGTTCTCTGGACTGGGCATTTGCTTCTCTGAGCCTCAATTTTTTTTTTTTTTTAATTCTATAAAAACAAAGATTTAACAAGATAATATCTAAAGCTCTATCCTATTCTTAAAGCTATGGATTTCTATTCTCAAT
>NW_006921887.1:3536592-3537834 GCF_000298275.1 Orycteropus afer afer
GAGCAGCAGAAAAGCCCACAGTCTCCAGAAGAAAGGAAATAATAAAGATTCAAGCAGAAACAAGTGAAACAGAAAATAGAAAGACAATAGAAGAAATCAACAAGACTAGAAGTTGTTTTTTTTAAAAAATATTAATGAGATTGACAAACCACTGGTAAATTTAACAATGGGAAAGAGGGAAAGAATACCAATAAGATGAATAAGAAATGAATTGGGCAATGTCACATCAGAACTAACAGATATTAAAAGGATAATATCAGAATACTATGAATAACTTGGGGAGCTCTATGCTCCAACAAGTTTGAAAAATCTAGAAGAGATGGACAGATTTCTAGAAACACACTACTTATGTAAACTAACACAGACAGATGGAAAAGTTGAACAGACTCATAAAAAAGGAAGAAATTGAATAGATCATTAAAAAATTGCCAACAAAAAAAAGCCCTGGTCCAGGTGGTTTCACTGGCAAATTCTACCAAACGTTCAAAGAACAGACACCAATCCTATTCAAACTATTCCAGAACATAGAAAAGGATGGAATCCTCCCTAACTCATTTTATGAAGCAAATATAACTTTGATACCAAAATCAGACAAAAACATCACTCAAAACGAAAACTACAGACCAATATCTCTCATGAATATAGATGCAAAAATCTTCAACAAAATCCTAGACGATAGACTCCAACTACATATCAAAAAAATAATGCATTATGACCAAGTGGGGTTCAGACAAGTTATGCAAGGATGGTTCAAAACTAGAAAAATAGTCAACGCCATCCACCACACAAATAAAACAAAGGAAAAGAACCACATGATCGTATCAATCAATGCAGAAAAGGCATTTGATAAAATCCAACACCCATTCCTGATCAAAACTCTCAGGAAAATAGGAACAGAAGGGTAATTCCTCAGCATAGTAAAGGACATGTATGCAAAACCAGCAGCTAACATTATTATCAATAAAGAGAGACTGTTCCCCTTGAGAACAGGAACCAGACAAGGATGCCCTCTATCACCACTCTATTCAACATTATATTGGAAGTCCTAGCCAGGGCAATAGGGCAAGAAAGGGAAGTCAAAGGTATCCAAATTGGTAAGAAAGAAATCAAACTATCCCTATGTGCTGAAGATATGATCCTATTCAAAGAAAATCCAAGAGACTCAAGCAAAAAACTACTGGAACTAATTGAGAGATTTAGCATAGTGGTGGGATTCAAGATCAACATACAAAAATCCGTTGG
>NW_006921887.1:3539314-3566928 GCF_000298275.1 Orycteropus afer afer
TTATAGGACACTCCAACACCTCAACAACAAAGACAAATAATCTAATTAAAAAATGGTCAGAAGACATGAACAGACACTTCACCAAAGAAAATATTCAGTCGGCCAACAAACATATGAAGAAATGTTCACAATCATTAGCTATTAGAAAGATGCAAATCAAAACAACAATGAGATACCATCTTGTCCCAGCACTAATAGCAAAGTTGAGCAGGACAGAAAATAAAAAAATGCTAGTAAGGATGTGGAGAGATTGGGACTCTTGTACACTGCTAGTGGGACTGTAAAATGATAAACCACTGTGGAAAGCAGCATGGCGAGTCCTTAAAAAGTTGCAAATAAAAATACCATTTGATCCAGCAATCCCATTACTAGGTATATAACCCAAAGAAGTGAAAGCCTGGACAAGAACAGATATATGCATAACCATGTTCATCACAGCACTATTTACAATAGGAGAAGGATAGAAACAACCTAGGTGCCCATCAGCAGAAGAATAGATAAGCAAACTATGGTACATACACAAAATGGAATACTATGCAACACTAAAGAATAATGTAGAATCTGCAAAACACCGCATAACGTGGATAAACTTGGAGGACATTATGCTGAATGAAATAAGTCAATCACAGAAGGAGTAATATTGTATGAGTTCATTTTTGTGAAAAGTCAAGGGAAGGTTTGTATATGGAAGGAAACTTTCTCTGTTGGTTACCAGGGCTGAGAGGAGAGGGGAGGAAACACTGCAAAATTTAAAAAGTAAAGAATAAGTAGAAATTTTAAAAATAATATTGTTCAATAATTTCCACATTCTGTTGAGTCACCTTTTTTTTGGAATGAGTACAAATATCCATCTCTTCCAATTAGTTGCCCAGATAGCTGTCTTCCCAATTTCTTGGCATACACTAGTGAGTACATCCAGCAGTGGACCCATTTCTGTTGAAACATCTCAGTGGGTATTCCATCAGTTCCTGGAGCCATGTTTTTTGCCAATGCCTTCAGTGTAATGCTACCACCTAAAATGGTTGTAGCTTAATCAGTTCTTTTTGATACAGTGGGTCTGTGTATTTCTTCCATCTTATTTTGATACTTTCTGCATTGTTAAATATTTTGCCCATAAAAACCAAACTCGTGGACATTGAGTTGATTCCTACTCACAGCTAGCCGCTTTGGGTTTCTGAGGAGGTAAATCTTTATGGAAGTAGATTGCCCAGTCTTCCTTCTGTGGAGTGGCTGGTGAGTTTGAACCACCAACCTTCTGGTTAGCAGTCAAATGTCTTAGGCACTGCACCACCAAAGCTCCTTAGTATTTTGTCCATAGACTGCTTCAATGTTACAATTTGAGGCTTGATTTTTTTTTTTTTTCCTTCAATTCTTTCAGCTTGAGAAATGCTGAGTGTGTTCTTCCCTTTTGGTTTTCTAACTCCATGTCTTTGCACATTTCATTGTAATACTTTACTTCGTCTTCTCCAGCTGCCTTTTGAAATCTTCTGTTCAGCTCTTTTATTTCATCATTTCTTCCTTTTGCTTTAGCTACTTAGTGTTCAATTTCAGAGTCTCTTCTGACATCCATTTTGCCCTTTTCTTCCTTTCTTGTCTTTTTAATGACCTTTTGCCTTCTTCATGTGTGATATTATTGAAGTCAACCTACAACTCATCTGGTATTTGGTCATTGGTGTACAGTGTGTCTAATCTATTCTTCAGATGGTCTCTAAATTCAGGTAGGATATAATCAACAAGATATTTTGGCTCTCATGGACTTGTTTTAATTGTCTTCATCTTCAGTTTGAACTTTCATATGAGCAGCTGATGGTCTGTTCCACAGTCAGCCCCTGACCTTGTTTTGACTGATGATATTGAGCTACTCCATCTCCTCTTTTCATAGATGTAGTTGACTTGATTCCTATTTATTCTTTCCAGCAAGGTCCATGTGTATAGTTACTGTCATGCTGTTGAAAAAAAAAAATGTATTTTCAATGAATAAGCCATTTGTCTTGCAAAATCCTGTCATGCAATCTCCAGCATCATTTCTATCACCAATGCTATATTTTCCAACTACTGATGCTTTTTCTTTGTTTTCAACTTTTGCTTTCCAATCACCAACTCAAAAAAAAAAAAAAAAACAACAACAACTCACTGCAGTCTAGTCGATTGCAACTCATAGCGATGCCCACCGGGTTTCCAAGGCTATAAATCATTATGAAAGCAGACTGCCCTATCTTTCTTCCATGGAGCAGCTGATAGGTTCAAACCATCAACCTTCTAATCACCAGTAATTATCAATATGTCTTGATTGCATGTTTGGTCCATTCCAGACTGCAGAAATTGGTAAAAATCTTCAATTTCTTCATCTTTGGCTTTAGTGGTGGTTATGTAAATTTGAATAACAGTAGTATGAACTGGTCTTACTTGTAGGTGGGTGGAAGCTGATAGGGCATGAATGTTATACCAGGGAGTAGGGATCATTGGACCACCTCAGAGTTTGTCATCTACAATGGGCATGCCCCCTGCTGCTCCTTCTGATTGTTTCCTCTTCCTTTTCCACTCCCACTTCTCAGTCTTTTCCAGGTTACCTCAAATTTGAAGTACAAGGGAATCAGACTTCTTCCATCCTTTACTATAAAGGCATGGAAGGGCATTTGGGCAGACGCACTTCATTGTCAGCTAAGGTTATTTAAGTTGGCAGTGTAACCCAGAGCAAGAAAGGGCCCAATCTCTCCCTTAACATAAAAGGGCCTTAGTACTAGTTGGTATAAAATTGAGTCAAACATGCTAATAGGAGGATTTTAGTTTTTCATGCTAATCATAATTGTATTTAGAAGAAAATGAATCCTTATTATGGATACCAAAACCTGTTGCTGTTGAGTCCATTTTGACTCGTGGTGATTAGGTTTAATTTTGAACATTGAGAGGAAAAACAAGCCAGAGTGAAATATACTTCACCCTTTCCCACTGGCCAAGCTCACCCTTTATATCTATGCTGCCCACTTTCTAAGCCAGTTTTCTCAGAGACCAGAGCTCACCCCATTTTTCTACTGAACTAGCAGAAGTTGGGCCATGGAGAAGAGTTATTTATTTATAGAAGATTCCTGAGATTGCAAAACACCAGACAGGATCATAGTGTATGTAGGGCTGCATTGTTTTTCTAGGAAGAGGAGGGTTTTACTTTCTCAGGAGGAATACAGTTAGAGATATGAGAGTGTACATCAGTATTAGCTTCAGCTATAAGAAACAGAAAATTCCTAAATAAGAGAGGCTTAAACAAGAAAGAAAGATGATTTCTCCCTCATGTTCAAGATGTCTGGAGGCAGTCAGAGGTTGGCAAATAATCCGTGAGCACAGACAGAAAGGCTCCTACTTTATGCCATGTACAATCTCTATTTCCAAGACAACTTCCTGATCCAAGTGGCTTCTAGAGTCCCAGTTATATCTGTTTCCAATCAATAAGAAGGAAAAAAGAGAGAGAGAAGCCCTCACCCCACATGTAAGGATCACTGTGAAAGATGCATACACACTTCTGCTAATATCCCATTGGTCAGAACTGAATCACATAACCACACCTAGCTGCAAGTGAGATTGGGAAATGTAGTCTTTATTGTGAGAAGCCAAGTGAACAAATAAATATCGAACACTTAAAAGAAGGAAGATATCTACTAGTTGACCACAAGTAAGGCCTAGTAAAGGTATGGCAGATGTAAAGATGTGTCATCCAGCTCCCACTTCAAAGGAAGACTCATTGACCTAGCTGTTGGGAGTGCTGTCAGTGGACAGTCTTCAGCTCTAGCTGCTCAGTCTGCCTCAGCTGCTGAGAGCCACCTCAGCAAATATTTGGTCTCAGCTGGTAGCCCACGTTGAGTGACTGACTGAGGTGGGGACATGGAACCAGCCATCTCAGCACAGTGTGAAGCCATTTCAGCTCTAGAATTCCCTGTGTGGTTAGAAGTGGCTGTTACTGGGCCCACTTCAAAGTTTTACTTCGTCTTCACCCCAATCCTACTTCCTCTTCCTCTCTTTCCAGGTACTGATCCCAAGGGTACACCCTAATAAACATCCTGTGTCCTGAACCCTTACAGTCTGCTCCCCAGGGAACCCAATCCACTACAACAGAAGGATGAGAACTGAAAGATAAAAGACTGTAGGAAGTAAAAAGAGAATAAAAAGAATTAGGAAAATAGGGAAGTTTATGAGGGACACCCTCCCGAGGCCCTTGTAAACCATCCCTGGGTCTCCTTTTGCCCCATAATACACACAAAAGCCTAGGTGGTGGGGTTTACCCCTAGGACAGTACAAGAAAACAAAATACCTGATTTCATCATGCCCTCCCATGCCCAGTGAAGGTGAAAGACTTTATAGAATCTTTGGGTAGACAAGTGTTTCAGACAATGTATGTTAATTTCAGGAACGGTCAGAGAGGTTGAGATCCAAACAAACAAACCAAAAGAGTGTCTCCCTCCATCCTGAGCAGGGATGAGCCAGGGCAACACTGTCTAATGATTACTGGCCCATGGAACATGCACACACAGACAATAATCACAGAAAATATCATTCATCCCTATTTTCCACACCCCAGTGAGAGCAGAGAAGATCTATCACTAAAGCTTCAATAGAAAAGGACTAACCTGCTTGCCCAAGCACAGCCTCCTACCTCAGGGTTTGTCTTTTTTCAGGTTACCTGGCCAGCTCCATCCATTCTCCAACTAACCTTACCCTCATTTGTCCTCTCAGAATTCCCCTCCCCCATTTTAAAAGTAATAGATCTAAAGATAAACATATATATTCATTTCTGTACTTTTTGTTATATCTACAAGAACCCAGAATAGTTCTATTTTCCATATGTCTTCAGAAAGATAAGGACCAAGATGATATCATTAGAAATAAAGATTATACCAAAAAGAATGTTGGTAAAATATTACAATAATTTTCTTGTCCAAAAAAAAAAAAAAAATTCTATAAATGATTGTTGTTGTTGTTGATGTTGTTGTTAGGTGTTGTCAAGTCAGCTCCAACTTATAGCAACCCTATGGACAACAGAATGAAACACTGCCCAGTCCTGCACCATCCTCACAATCCTTGCTATTCTCGAGCCCATCATTGCTGCCACTATGTCAATCCATCTTGTTAAAAGTCTTCCCCTTTTCACTGACCCTCTATTTTACCAAGCATGGTATCTTTCTCCAGGGAATGATACTGGGGGATTTTTAAAAAATAAGCTACAAAGTCCATCCTTTTCTTGTTAGAATACATCCAAAGTACAGAAAGAAGTGGATAAGACTTGGAAGATAGTTTTGAGTTGAGTAGTCCTAGACCTCCTAGGAAACTGAGACCCAGAGAAATAATATGATCTCTCCATCACTGTAGAGCTGGATTTTGAATCCAAGTCTTGAGTCCTATGAGTTTCTGTAAACATTACTCAGGTTTTCTCAGCTTCTCAGTACCATTTGATAAGCCTGCCATTTTCACACAAACAATATCACATGTAGATGGGGCTTTCCAGTGTTTGTTGATGGATTGACAGATGATATCTAGATTCTCACTGAAATCTAATTTTCCATCTCATTGCATCCATGATGGGATCATTGTTCCCTTACCATGCACAGAACAAGACACAGCATTCTGCTAATGGTTCCTGATTTCTCTGGGCTCAGCCAAAATTGCCCTGAACTTTAGGGATTTGCAATACCTTACAAAAATCATCCCCTCCCCTACTCCAATTCCCCATCAAAAGTACAATAAGGTACATCACAGTGTCAATATTAAAAGTTAATTAAAATGACTTTCTATAAAAGAAGTTTAGCACACTTCATTTTAGACAAAGAAAGCTATGTTTCTGGTATTTCAAACCAACAAAGACCCTCACAGGTCCTCCCTCCAGGAAAATTAACAATACATGAGAATTTTTAGAAATTACTAGAAGTATAAAACCCTCCCTTTTGAGATTTCCTGGAAGAACCCTGATTTCTGTCTGACAAATAAATTAATTAAGCATATAATGGAGTTTGACTTGATTTATAGACTTTTATAAATGTTTCATATTCATCAAGCTGTTCGTCAGAGAAAATAATCCAATAACATTTTGGATGTTTCAACCTGATGGTCTGTTTGGAAATGCAGGGGCTGAAGCCAATTTTAAAGAAGGAACTGGAAAGGAGCAAGCAGGCTTGGTATCTCCATGCAAGACTGGCTTCCAGCTTCACCCTCTCTTCCCAGCCCCCAAGGTCATAGAGAATATCTAGGCCCTATTCCTGCATCTTTCTTTCTTTGCACAATGCAGAGTTCTTTTTAGCCTTTGCAGAAGATGAATCTGACTCACTTTCACCTCTGAAGGTCACATGAGGATCTGCTTTAGGCTGCAGACTCAATTGAGTCAGGAATGCAGAATTGCTCGTTGTGTTCATTCAATCATATATGATGCTCTGAATTTCATGACATTCTAAATGTATAAAAGCAACTTGACCACAAACCCCAGACCAAACCAGCAGTGGATTGAGTTTTCACTGCTGTTCCCTCAGCCCTCTCCCCTGAACCCCGCTCTCAACACCTAAACCCTTCTAGCCAGTATCTTCTTCTGCTTTTCCCTCCTTTCTATCCTTACCTCTCTCTAGCCACACCTAGGACATTTCAGGGTTTACATGTGTGAGCGTTATTTACTCTCTTCCTTGTGGGCTGCTATCAGTTTCTGGCTGCAGGAACAGGGGGCAGGAACAACAGTCCTGCACCAGAGTGTGCTATGTCCTCCATGCTTTCTTCCTGTCACCTTCCAACTAATTTCCTGTAAGGTGTGACCCTTTCTTGGGAACATTAATTAACCATGACACTTTTTTATCAGAATTCTAAAGTGATATTTGTATGACTCACACTTCTGCTGTTTAAAGTAGTATTTATTGTGCTGGAGGGAGGCAGATGAGTTTTTCGCAAGATATTTATAGTAAGGATTTACTACCATCTGTAACCATTCTGGGAAAGGGAAAAAAGAAAAAAAAAAAAAAAATCAGCACCGTTAGTTCTTAATGAGGCTTTGCCATATCACTAAAATTCTGAGTGAAAACATATGGGATGCAATATTTTTGTAATGCTCTCATAAATGCCTTTATTTAGGAGTACAACCAATACCCTTTACAGACTTAATATTAAGAATAAAGCTAACATCACTATTAGAAAGCATATCTTATCACTTTTTGCTTGATTAAGAGTGAAATCTTTGCACTAAAGAATTTTACAATCTATGCAATCATGAGCTGTGTTAAATAAACTATGTAAATTTATGTGGACCAGGGTCTAAATTAATTCCGGCCTAAATAAATCAAACTGTAGCTAGACCATGATTTAATTAAAAATTGAAAATATGACTCATGCACTTAAGTTCACTGATGTTTACTGCCAAAAGAGGCATCATTGTTGTGACAGAGATGAAAGTAACGGGGTGGGGGGCTCAGAGATCCTTCAGGGTTGAAATATACTGGGATCAAGATGGACATGAGCACTGAAGAAGTTCCTATAATTGCTCAGATAAATGTCTTTAGGCAGCTTCAGTACAACTGAACTGTAAACTCAGTGTTTTTTTCAGTCACATCATATACATGCAAAATTTGAAAAACTAATAAGGAAGACTGAAGAAGAATTGATGGATATGAATTATAGTGTTGGTGAAAAATAACATGGACTGCCAGAAGGAGCTCTGGTGGTGTAGTGGTTAAGGCTCAGGAGCTAAGCAAAAGGTCGGTAGTTCCAACTTACCAGCTTCCCCATGTGATATGGACTTGGCAGTCTGCTTCCATAAATATCACAGTCTTGGAAATCCTATGTAGTTTTACTCTGTGTTATAGGGTTGACTTGATGGTAAATGGTTTGTTTTTTGTTTTTTGTGGGTTTTTTTTTTTTTTTTGGCAGAAGAACAAATAAATCTGTCATGGAGAAAATATAGGCAGATTGCTCTTTGGAAGCAAGGATGGAGAGACTTTACCTCGCGTGCTTTGGGCATGTTATCAGGAGGAATCAGTCTCTGGAGAAGGACATCATACTTGGCAAAGTATAGCATTAGAGAAAAGGAGGAAGACTCTCAGTGAGATGGATTGATGCAGTGGCTACAACAATGGGCTTAAACAAAGCAACAATTGTGAGGATGGTACAGGATCAGGCAGTGTTTTGTTTTGTTGCACATAGGGTTGCTATGGCTCAGAAGAAGGCCAGAGGCCAACTGCAGAAAAGACCATCAACTACTCATATGCAAGACTAGGTTGAAGCTGAAGGAAATTAAAACAAGTCCATGAGAGCCAAAATATGATCTTGAGTATATCTCAATTGAATTTGGAGACCATTTCAAGAATAGATTTGACACATTGAACACTAATGATGGAAGACCAGATGAGTTGTGGGATGACATCAAGAACATCATACCTGAAAAAAGCAGAAGGTCATTAAAAGACAGGGAAGGAAAAACAAAACAAAAACACCAAAATGGATTTCAGAAGAGATTCTGAAACTTGCTGTCTAATGTAGAATAGCTAAAGCAAATGGAAGAAATGATGAAATAAAAGAGCTGAACAGAAGGTTTCAAATGGGGGCTTGAGAAGACAAAATAAAGTATTATAATGGAATGCACAAAGACCTGGAGTTAGAACACCAAAAGGGAAGAACATGCTTGGCATTTCTCAAGCTGAAAGAACTGAAGAAAAATTCTAGCAATACTGAAACATTCTCTGGGTGAAAAATTGAACTATGTAGAAAGCAACAAAAGAATATTGAAGGAATACACAGAGTCACTGTATCCAAAAAGAATTGCTTGCTGTTCAAACATTTCAGGAGGTAATGTATGCTCAAGAACCAATGGCATTGGAGGAAGATTCAAGATGCACTAAAGGGATTGATGAAAAACATTGCTCCAGCAATTGATGGAATACCAATTGAAATATTTCAACAAACTGAGGCAATCCTGGAAGCACTTATTCATCTATGCCAAGAAATTTGAAAGACAGCTACCTGGTCAACCTACTAAAAGAGATCCATAATTATACCCTTTCCAAAGAAATGTGATACAACAAAATGTGGAAATTATTGAATAATATCATTAATATTACACACAAGTAAAATTACACTGAAGATAATTCAAAACAGGTTACAGAAGTACATCAACAGGGAACTTCCAGAAACTTAAGCTGGATTTAGAAGAGGACATGGAACGGGGAATATCATTGATGATGTCAGATGGATCTTGGCTGAAAGCAGAGAATACCAGAAAGATGCTTACCTGTGTTTTATTGACTATGCAGAGGTGTTCAATTGTATGGACCATAATTAATTATGGGTAAAATTGCAAAGAATAGGAAATACAGAACATTTAATTGTTCTCATGAAGAATCTGTATATAGACAAAGAGGCAGTCATTAGAACAGAACAAGGACTCATGGCCACTGCCAGGCTGCCCATAGGCATGATTCAGATTTCAGGGGAGCATGAGTGAGGGCCTGGTGGTGCAAGGTTAAGCACTTGGGAGCTAAACAAAGGTAGGTAGTTTAAACTCACCAGTGGCTCCACGGGAGGAAGGTCTGGTCATCTACTCCTGTAAAGATTCCAAACAAAAAAAATCCAAACCCACTACCATAGAATCAATTCCAACTCATAGTGAACCTGTAAGATTAGCGTCTAGGAAAACATATGGAGCAGTTCTACTATGTCACATGAAGTCATTATTAATTGGAGTCAACATGACAGCACTTAACAATGACTATATATGTAGGGAAAAATCATGAAGGTAGGACTGGGTAACATTTTATTTTGTTATATATCAGGAACAATAACACAACTGGGCCAAAAAGCAACATGATACCAAAAAAACCAAAACCAAACTCACTGCTATTGAGTTGGATCAGACCCATAGCAGCCCCTCCTTGGGTTTCCGAGGCAGTATCACTACAGAAATAGATTGCCCTAGCAAATGTCAAAGTTGTCAAGAATTTCATTTTATTTAGATCCACAATCAATTCTCAGGGGAGCAGAAGTCACAAAATCAAAGAACATATTCCATTGGGAAAACTGCTGCAAAAGATCTCTTGTAAGTGTTAAAGAGCAAAGATGTCACTTTGAAAACTAAGGTTTTCCTGACCTGAGAATATTTTATGTATGTGAATACATACATACATTTCATACATATGTGAAAGCTGGACATTGAATAAGAAAGACCAACAAATGCCTTTGAATTGTGGTGTTGGCAAAGAATATTGAATGTATATATCATAGACTGCCAGAAGAACAAACAGATCTGTCTTGGAAGAAGTACAGCCAGAATGCTCCTTAGAAGTGAGAATGGCAAGACTTTGTCTCACATATTTTGGCCTTATGGTCAGGAGGGTCTAGTCCCTGGGGAAGGAAGTCATGCTTGGTAAAGTAGAGGGTCAATGAAAAAGATCAAGACCCCAAAAGAGATGATTGACACAGTGGCTGCAACAATGGGCTCGAACATAGCAACAATTATAAGAATAGTGCAGGACTGGGCAGTGTTTCATTCTGTTCTACACAGCATCTCTGTAAGTGGGAACTGACTTGACAGCATCTAGCAACAACAGCAAGGTTTCCATGAGTCACAGCCAACTTGAAGGCACCTAACAACAGCAGCCCGGGTGGGCAAGAATGTATCTGAACCAAAATCTCAAGTACTTGGTCAAACTAGTATATGTATGTTCATGGAGCTATTGAGACATTATTTGAAAATCAGATTCTCCAGGAGAATTTAGGACATGTAGCCTTTATAATCCCAGATCATGTATCTAATGCCTAGGTTCCAACACTGCAGTTGAGGAGAAAGCTGTGGCCAAAATAAAGATGATACTAAGTGAAATTTGTCTTCCATTCTTGTGCTCTTCTCTGACATCCTGCTGTAGTTCACTCATCCCACATTTGTCCATGAAAGGCTCCTCCTTGGTATTCCCTGTAAGCAGTGCCATTTTGCACTGGATTCTTCCTTCAACTTTGCCCATTAAAACTGTTCCATCATGTGGGACATCTCAGTCAACTGGCATAAGAAGTTCATAAAATTTGTTTCACATCTTAGTTTGGTGAGGAGTGTTTGGGGTCTTAAAACTTGCAAACTGACCACCACATCAAAAAGATAAATAATTCAATTTAAAAATGGCCATACACTGATGTGGTAAGGGGAAGGATGGTATAGAAAGTCTGTGTCCACCATGATAACATTAGGAAAAGGGAGGACACTGAACTGTGCACATAAGATATAGATGACAGATGCTAATACCAACCAGTATATCCACAATACTGCATTACCATTAACACCAAACACCAGGCTACAGATAAATGCATAAACATCTGGGAAGACCAGATGGAGGTCAGTGAACATGAGTATCCTCTAGACCAAGGATAGATTCAGCGGAGCATAATCTTGCACAGATAACCAGTATACAAAATATCTGCAATCCTTACAGAAACAACAGAAGACAAACATAGAGTAATCCCCTCACAGACACCCAGACAGTGTGGGAGAGAGAGATCCAATTTTTTGAAATAATAAATAAATAGAAATGGGCAGTAGATGTGAACAGACACTTCACCAAAGAAGACATTCAGGTGACCAACAAACACATGAAGAAATACTCACGATCATTAACCATGCAAATCTAAACAACAATGAGCTTATCATCTCACTCCAATATTAATAGAAAAATTCAAAAAAACAGAAAATAACAAATGTTAGGGAAGGTGTGGGAAGAGCTACACTGCTAGTAGGACTATAAAATGGTACAACTATTGTGGAAAACATTGTGGCTCTTCCTTAAAAAGTTGGAAATTGAAATACCACATGATCTAGTAATCCCACTACGAGGTACATATCATAAAGAAATAAGAGCCATATCACGATATATGTATACCATGGTCATAGCAGTATTATTCACAATAGCAAAGAGATAGAAATTACCTAAATACCCATCAACAAATGAATTAATAAAGAAACAATGGTGCATACACATGATGGAATACTACTCAACTGTAAAGAATCATGATGAATCTGCAAAACATCTTATAACATGCATGAACCTAGAGGACTTTACATTGAATGAAACAGTAAATCACAAAGGATGAATATTGTATAAGACCCCTATTGTAAAGTCAAGAAAATGTTTACTCAAAGAAAGAAACATTCTTTGAAGTTTACCAAGGGTGAGAGGGGAAAGGAGGATAAGTTACTAACTAGAATGTAGACACATATTAACTTGGGTGAAGGGAAAGGCCATATGCAATAAGAGAGGTCAGCACAAAATGACTAAGTCAAAGGAAGACACTGGAAGGAGCACAAGAGTTGAAAGCAACAAAGGTAAACACTATATCATACACAATCTAGTGATAACAGTAATAACATTAATCTACGAGTGGATACATAGATAGACATGCAAGCTGAACAGAAGTGGGAAGGTGAATAGAACTATGCTCATATGTAGGTAGGAGCTCTGGTAGCATAGTGCCTAAGACACTTGACTGCTAACCAGAAGGCTGGTGGTTCAAACCCACCAGCCACTCCTCGGAAGGAAGATGGGGCAATCTACTTCCGTAGTGATACTGCCTCGGAAACCCAAGGAGCGGTCTCTATGAGTCGGGTCTGACTCGACGGCACATAACAACAACAACAACATATGTAGGTTTAAGAGAGGATATTGCTATGTATGTATTTATATATGCTGCAAATAAATCAATGAATATAGTAGAGCATATGGGTGCAAAGCTATGAAAACATCTTTAAAAGAAAAAAAAAAAAACACCAAACTCACTGCTGTTGAGTTGGATTCGACTCATAAGGGTCTCTCCTTGGGTTTCTGAGGTGGATCACTATGGAAGTAGATTGCCCAATCTTCCTTCTGAGGAGTGGCTGTTGGGTTTGAAACACCAGCCTTCTGGTTAGCAGTCAAATGCCTTAGGCACTATGCCACAAGAGGAAATCAGTCACTGGGCCTTAGGGCATAGGACCATGTTGTTGTTGTTAGGTGCCATCAAGTCATCTCCAACTCATAGCAACCCTGTGCACAGCAGAAAGAAACACTGCCTGGTCTTGTGCCAGTTTCAGGATTCTTGCTATACCTGAGCCCATCATTGCAGTTCCTGTGTCTATCCATCTCCTTGAGGGCCTTCCCTTTCTTCCTAGACCCTCCACTTTACCAAGCATGATATCCTTCTTCAGGGAATGGTTTCTTCTGACAACATAACCAAACTAGGTGAGATAAAGTCTGGCCATTGTCACTTCCAAGGAGCATTCGGCTGCACTTCTTCCAGGACAGATTTGTTAGTCCTTTTAGCAGACCATGGTACTAGCATTCTTCTCCAGCACCACAACTCCAAAGCATCAACCTTTCATTGGTCTACTTTATTCATTGTTCAGATCTCACAAGCATAAGAAGCTATTGAAAATACTATTGCTTGGGTTAGGCACACCTCAATCTTCAAGGAAACATCTTTGCTCTTCAGCACTTTAAAGAGGTCTTTTGCAGCATATTTGCCCAATGCAATACGTTATCTGATGTCTTGACTCTGCTTCCATTGGTGTTGATTGTAGAACCAAGTCATATGAAATCCTTGACAACTTCAATCTTTTCTCCATCCACTGTGAAGCTGTTTATTGGATCAGTTGTGAGGATTTTTGTTTTCTTTATATTGAGGTGTAATCAATATTTCTAACTGTACTCTTTAACCTTCAACAGTAAGTGCTTCAAGTTATCGTCACTTTTAGCAAGCAAAGTTGTGTCATCTGAGTATCACAGGTTGTTAATGACTCTTCCTATAATCTTGATGCCACATTGTCTTTCATATAATCCAGTTTCTCAGATTATTTGCTCAGCATACAAGTTGAATAAATACAGTGAAGGGATACAACCTTGACACACTCCCTTCTTGATTTTGAACCATGAAGTATGCCCTTGTTCTATTCAAATGACAGCCTCCTTGTCCATGTACAGGTTCCTCATGAGCACACTTAAGTGTTCTGGAATTCCCATTCTTCTCAATGTTATCCATAATTTGTGATGATGCACACAATCGAATGCTTTTGCAGAGTCAATAAACGTAAGTAAACATCTTTCTGGTATTCTTTGCTTTCAGCTAAGATCCATATGACATCAGCAATAATATCCCTCCTTCCATGTCCTCTTCTGAATCCAGCTTGCACTTCTGGAAACTCTCTGTCAATATACTGCTGCAACTGTTTCTGAATTATCTTCAGTAAGATTTTGCTTGCATGTCATAGTAATGATATTGTTTGATAATTTCCACATTCTGTGGGACCATCTTTCTTTGGAATGGGTACAAATATTGATCTCTTCCAATCAGTTGGGCAGGTAGTTGTCTTCTAAATCTCTTGGCATTATCAAATGAGTGCTTCCAGAGGGGCATTCATTTGTTGAAACATCTCAATGGATATTCTGTCAATTCCTGGAGCCTTATTCTTTGCCAATTCCTTCAATGAAGCTTCAACTTCTTCCTTTAATATCATTGGTTCTTCATCATATGTCACCTTCTGAAATGGATGAACATTGACCAATTCTTTTTGGTACAGTAACTCTGTGTATTCCTTCCATCCGCTTTTGATGCTTCCTGCATAACTCAATATTTTGTCCATAGAATCTTTCAATATTGCAACTTGAGGCTTAAATTTTTTCCTCAGTTCTTCAGCTTGAGAAATGCTGAGTGTGCTCTTCCCTTTTGGTTTTCTAACTCCAGGTCTTTGCACATTTCATTATAGTAATTGGCTTTCTCTTCCCAAGCTGCTCTTTGAAATCTTTTGTTCAGCTCTTTTATCTTGTCATTTCTTCCATTTGCTTTAGCTACTCTCCACTGAAGGGCAAGTCTCAGGGTGTCTTCTGACATCCATTTTAGTCTTTTCTTCCTCTCTTGTCTTTTTATTGACCTTTTGCTTTCTTCATGGATGATGTTCTTGATGTCATCCCACAATTTCTCTGATTTTGATCATTGGTGTTCAATGCATGAAATCTATTCTTTAACTGGTCTCTAAATTCAAGAGGGCTATTATCAAGGTCATATTTTGGCTCTCACAAACTTGTTTTCATTGTCTCCAACTTCAAGTTGAATTGCATATGAGCAATTGATGGTCTGTTTCACAATCAGCTCCTGGCCTTGTTGTGGCCGAAGATGTTGAACTTCTCCATCACCTCTTGCCACAGATGCAGTTAATCTGACTCCTGTGTATTCCATCTGGTTAAGTCTATGTGTATAGTCATCACTTATGTTGTTGAAGAAAGGTATTTGCAATGAATAAGTCATTGGTCTTGCAAAATTCTATCGTGTGATCTCCAGCATTATTTCTATCTCCAAAGCCATGTTTTCAAACTACCAGTAACTCTTTTTCATGTCCAGCTTTTGCATTCCAGTACCAGTGATAATCAACATATCTTGATTGCATGTTCAGTCAATTTCAGGCTGCAGAAGCTGGTAGAAATCTTCAATTTCCTCATCTTTGGCTTTGGTAGTTTTGTGTAAATTTGATTAACAGTGGTAGTAACTGGTCTTCCTTATAGGACCATAGTCTCATTAAGGTCAATTGCCATAATTGTTCTACATCCTACTTTAGTGAGTAGTGACCGGAGTTATAAAAGCTTGTAAGTGGCCATCTACTGTACAACTAACTGGTGTCTCTCCATCTGGAGCAAACAAGACTGAAGAAAATCAAAGACACATGGAAATAATTACTCTAAAGAGTATGGACCACACATATCCCAGCCTCCACAACCTGAAATCAGAAGAACTAGATGGTGCCTGGCTATCACTGCTGACCACTCTGAAAGCTATCATAATAGGAGGTCCTGGATAGAGTGGAAAAAATGTGGAATAAAACTCGAAATAATAATAATAAAAAGACCAGGCTTACTGGTCTGATAGAGACTGTTGGAATCCCTGAGACTCTGGTCCTTAGACGCCCTTCAAGCCTGAAACCAAACTCCCCCCTGTGGCTCAACTTTCAACCAAACAATAGAGAGTCCTGTAAGGTAAACAATAACACCAGGGAGGTATGCACCCCTTGGAACAAGCAATCATATGAGATCAAAAGGCAGCATTTGCCCAAGGATAAACCTCAGAAGGCAGAATGGGAGAGGAAAGAGGGACAAATGGAAATGACAAACACAAAGAGGAAATGGGAAAAGTGCTATTACATTGCAGGGATTATAATCAAACTCACAAATCAAAATGTGAATTTTTTAATGGAAAACCAATTTAGTCTGTACATTTCACCCAAATCACACACACACACACACACACACACACATATATATTTTAATTTTAAAAAGTTTGTGAACAGCCATCTAAGCTACAACTATTAATCTCTACTCATCTGGAGCAAAAGAGAAAGAAGGAAATCAAAGACTGAAAGAAGAAATGGGACAAATTGTCTATACGGACCACGGCCTTGTTTATTCTGAGACCAGAAGAACTAGATGGGAGAAAAATGTGGAACAGAACCACATATTCCTAAAAAAACAAAAACAAAACAAATCAGACCTAATGGACTGGTTGAGACTGGAGGACTCTCTGAGACTAGTGCCCTGGGATCCTCTTCAAACCTTGAACCAAAATTAACCCTTGAAATCACCCCCTTTTAGCTAAAGAACAAATTGGCTCAGAAACTAATGAGTATCACCCATAAATATGTGTGCCTTTTAAAAAAAAATCACCTACATAAGAACAAATGGTCAACAATTACTTTAAAACAAAGACGAGCATGTAAAAGAAACTGGATCAATGGAAATGAACCAATAAGAATGGAAATAATGAAAATGCTCACGCATTTGTGAAGAATGCAACAAATGTCACTGAGCAATTTGTGTAGAAATTGTGGAATGGGAACCCAAACTGCTGTGTAAATCTTCATTTAAAACACAATAAAATATTATTTTTTTAAAAAAAGAGTCTTTAATACCTTAAAGCAAAGGAGTCAGTAATTTGGAAGTTTCAGGCCATTGGCAAGGTGGGAAAGGGATTCACATTTAAGTCAATGGGTCCTTTGCTGTCCTGTCAACCATCCGGAGTGTCTCTGACTATATGACCCACCCTTTCCCCAAAGCAGGCCTTTGATTCCTCCACGAGAGCCTGCTCTTCTGAGCATACCTTCTGGCTCATCTGAAAGGCCTGAGTGCTGCAGGAACAGAGAAAGGTTGTCTCCAGTCCCACCAATGCTGGGAGATATTGGGGCTTTCCCCACTTGGACCACACTCAGGGGAGTAAGAGGGAGTGAGTGTACATCCTTAAGTTATCATTCCTCCCTTTTGTCTTTCAAAATGAACTTAGGCCTCCATCCTAAAAATCTTAAACAACTTTTGGGAGTCTCAGACAGAGAGAAACACAATACGCTAAGTTTAAGATACCCCAGAATTTCCCTCCAGAATAGCCAACACATGGCCAAGAAGGGCTGCCCAAGGTCCTTTCATTGCCAGCTGTGATCAATCAACATGATGGAAAAAAGGAAAGAAAAAAAAAATTCTTAAAATACCAAAGGCTAGAGCCTTGGAAAATGAATCTCACCTCCTCTTTCAGTCGATCTGATGATCTTGACTAATTATCTTGGTGAGATCTTTAGAAGTTGAAAGATTCTTCTACTCATTTCTATCCTCCTGCAGAAGCCAGTAACCACTAGTGACCTGGTGAGGGAAAGCCATGCATTAGCCTACAGCACCACCTACCAACACCAGCGGGTAGTTAAGAAAGTCAGAGCTCGGAGGTATTTATTTATTTATTTTTTTCTTTCCAGAATCAGAAAAGGGGGTTTCCATCTCATTCACAGAGTTCTGGGAAATGGGATTGATATAAAATTTTTTGTTCCCATGAGGGAAACATTTCTTTGCTTTTCATAAGAGTTGAATCAAATGATATGATTCAAAATAAGCAGAAACAGCAGCAAACATCTATTAATGATTGAAACATGGAATGTACAAAATATGAATCTATGAAAATTGGAAGTTATCAAAAACGAAATGGATCCCACAAAAATCAATGTCCTAGACATTAGTGAGCTAAAAAAAGGTGTATTAGCCATTTTGTGCTAGACAAATATATAATCTGCTATGCCAGAGTAACATATGAAGAGGAATGGCAACATATTCATCGTCAGAAAGAACATTTCAAGATCTGTCCTGAAGTACAATGCTGTCAGTGATAGGATAATATCCATAAACCTACTAGGAAACCCAATGAAGAATTGATGTCTTAGAATTATTACAATTACTCAAATTTATGCACTGACTACTAAAGCCAAAAGTTTACCAACTTCTGCACTCTGGAATGGATCAAATATGCAATCAAGGTGCACTGATAATTACTGCTGGTTGGAATGCAAAAGTTGGATACAAAGAAGAGGATCAGTTATTGGGAAATATGCCCTTGGTGATAGAAATGGCACCAGAGATTGCATGATAGAATTTTGTAAAACCAACAACTTATTCTTTCCAAATACCTTTTTCCAACAACACAAATGGGAACTAAACACATGGATCTCATCAGATGGAATATTCAGGAATAAAATTATCTACATCTGTGGAAGAAGACAATGGAGAAGCTGAATATCATCAGTCAAAACAAGGCCAGAGGTTGACTGCAGAACAGACTATCATTTGTTTATGTGCAAGTTCAAGATGAATCTGAAGAAAACTAAAGCAAATCCATGAGAGCCAAAGTAAAACCTCGGGTATATCCCACCTGAATTTAGAGACCATCTCAAAAATAGATTTGACTATTGACTGAAGACCAGACAAATTATGGGATGGCATCAATAACATCATACATGAAGAAAACAAAATGTCATTAAAAAGATATGAAAGAAAGAAAATACCAAAATGGATGTCACAAGAGACTCTGAAACTTGCTCTTGAATACAGAGTAGCTGAAGTGAATGAATGAATTGATGAAGTAAAAGAGCTGAACAGATATCAAATAGTGGCTGGAGAAGACAAAGTAAAGTATTATCATGAAATGTGCAAAGACCTGGAGTTAGAAAACAAAAAGGGAAAAACATGCTCAGCATTTCTCAAACCAAAAAACTAAAGGCAAAATTCAAGCCTTGAGTTGGAATCTCAAAAGCTTATGGACAAAACACTGAATGACACCAAAAAAAAAAAAAAAAACCTCACTGCCATAGAGTTGATTCGGACTCATAGTGACCCCCTTTGGATTTCCAAGGCAGTTCATCTTTATGGAAGTAGATTGCCCAGTCTTCCTTCTGCAGAGTGGCTGGTGGTTTTGAACCAACCTTGGTTGGTGGTTCAAACCCACCAGCACTCCACAGAAGGAACACTGGGCAATTTACTTTCTTAAAGACTGAAAGACACAGGAAGCATGAAAAGAAGATGGAAGGCATACACAGAGTCACTGTATCCAAAAAGAATTGGTCGATGTTCAAACATGTCAGGAGGCAAAATATGATTAAAAACTGATGGTACTGAAGAAAGAAGTCCAAACTTCACTGAAGGCCTCCGTGAAAAACAAGCCTCCAGGAACTGATGGAATACCAATTGAGATGCTTTAACCGATGAATACAACCCTGGAAGCACTCCCTCATCTCTGCCAAGAAAGTTGGAAGACCTGGCCAGTCGACTGAAAGAGATCCTTGTTTGTGCTCATTCCAAAGAAAGATGACCCAACAAAATGTGGAAGTTATCAAAGAATATTATTAATATCACACATAAGTAAAATTATGCTGAAGATAATTCAAAAATGGTTGCAGCAGTACATTGACAGGGAACTATCACAAATTCAAGTCAGATTCAGAAGAGGACATGAAATGAGGGATATCATTACTGATGTCAGATGCATCTTGGCAGAAAGCAAATACTATCAAAAAAGATGTTTTCCTATGTTTTATTGACTGTGCAAAGACATTTGACAGTGTGGATCATAATAAATTATGGATTCTGCCTTACTTAATAGATTCTGAAATTCACAATGGACTACCATTTTTCTTGTTTTCCTTTTTAAAATTTTTTCCTTTATTCCTTTGTTTTTCCCTCATGGTCATATTTAGCACTAGATGATACCTAGAAGTCCTGAAGGGAACAGTGGGCAGGGTTCAATAGGCAAAGATAGGTATAGCTGGATCAAGGGGCACCCTAACAATTTAATAGTGTTTCTTTTCCCCTTTGGGTTTAGGGCAAATGAGATGTAGCTTTGCTCCGGGTGCTGAAACTGCAGCTAATTAAAGGACCAGGCACACCCATGGAGTCCTTCGGTGATGCAAATTGTTAAAACACTCAGTTGCTAACTCAAAGGTTGGAGGTTTGAGTCCACCTTGAGGTGCCTTGGAAGAAAGAGCTGGTGATCTGGTTCTAGATGATTAGCCATTGAAATCCCTATGAAGAACAGTTCCACTCTGACATATATGGGTTACCATGAGTTGGAATGGAGCAGTCCTACCCCTCGAAAACATACAAATCTTTGAAGAAAACAGAGACTCGGGGATGCTTCCAAGCTTTCATGTGAAAACTGCTTTGATGGCTACATTGGGAAGGGACAGTCTTTGTGCTGTAAGTGGTCAGAAGAGTGCGGAGGCTGTGCATATAGGCTCTGGAGCCAGAGTGCCTGGGTTTGATGCCGGCTTCACCAGTATATAAACCCCAGGTGCCTCAGTTTCTTATACAAGGAAGCTAATTATAGAGTTTTTATGAAGATGATGTGAGATAATCCATATAGAGTGCTTAGAAAAAGCTTGATATGATAGGCACATGATAAATATTAACAGGCATTCAAACTTCTTAGAATTTAAAGGAATAAAACAGAATTTCCTTGCACCCTAATAAAACAGCTGTGGTTTTTGTTTCTACCCAAAGCAATCTTGGTTCATTAGTGTGGCAAATTGGGCCTGTGTAGCAACGCTCGGGGGAGCTCTGGTATCGTACTGCCTAAGGCACTTGACTGCTAACCAGAAGGTTGGCAGTTCAAACCCACCAGCCACTCCTCAGAAGGAAGATGGGGCAATCTACTTCCATAGTGATACTGTCTCGGAAACCCAAGGAGGGGTCGTTATGAGTCGGGGCTGACTCGAGGCACATAACAACAACAACAACAGCAACTCTCGGTGTCAATGTCTTTGGCTATTTCCACACTGGCAACAGAAACAGAAGCAGGTATGTAATTTCTAAACAGTCTTTTGAAGAGAAGCATGCAAAAATGTTTGAAGTTTATGACTTTATCTTTATGGAACCCTGGTGGCACAGTGGTTACAACACTCGACTGCTAACTAAAAGGTTGGTGGTTCAAAACTACCAGCCACTCCTTGGGAGAGAGATGTGGCTGTCTGTTTCCATAAGATTTTTAGCCTTGGAAACCCTATGGTGCAGTTCTACTCTGTCCCATAGGGTTGCTATGAGTCAGAATCGACTTGATGGCAATGGGTTTACTCCATCTATGATGGGTGCTCAATAAATGTGGTTGATAATTGACAATCTGGGTTGTTTTTTGTTTGTTTGATTTTTTGTTTGTTTTCTTCACTTGCCATAATGATCATTCTCCAAACTCTAGTGCCATCTCTGGTTGCCTAGGGAATTGCTGGGATGGTCCTATGGTGACAAGGATTTCTGTAATGTTTCATTTATTAGATTACAAGTTTCTTGAAAGCAAGGATCCTGCCTGGCTAATCTCTACCCCCAACCAACTAGAAACTGATATGTAATTTTGATTGACACCTGGACAGTTTGCAAAGTGTGACCTTTTCTGAATCACAGTAATATGATCAAGAGTTGAATACTGTTAGTTGATTGAACCAACACTGCAGACAAGTGAAAATAAGGTTTAAGCATCAGCCTCTGGATATTGCCATTGACTGTGATCAATTATTGTCTGCAATCAATGCCTCACAAGAATCACATTACAACACATTATGAATAGTCCATTTCTTAGGAAGTGGCAAACTAACGCCTTTTCCCACAAGGTAAGTGCCTGAAGAATTTACCAGAAAGCCTTTGACATGATGAGTAATGCCAGTGGAACAGCACTTCATCCTTAGAAGACATGGAATACACATCAACATACTGGACTTTTAAAGCTGAAGCCAAAGTGCAATGCTTCCTTGAGCTTCATTGACAAAGATAAATGAGGCTGTCCTCAGGCATTGGTGCTGGGGCTGGGGAAATGGCTTCATAAGCTTCATATGTCTAGGCTTCACATGGCTTTGCTATTTAGTCCTAATTAGACTGCAAAACCACCACTCATCAGTTTGTCATGGCATGGTGACTTAATAGTTGCTATGATTCTGGAAGCTATGTTACTGGTACTGCCAGATGAAGACAAAGACGCACTAGGGAGAAAGGCCTGGCTATCTACTTCTGAAAATTAAACCAAAAGTAAACTCACTCCCGTCAAGTTGTCCCCAACTCATAGCGACCTCTCGTTGGGTTTCCAAGGCAGTATCTCTATGGAAGTGGATTGTAGTCTTCCTTCCGAGAAGCGGCTGTGGGTTTGAAACACCAGGCTTCTGGTTAGCAGTCAAATGCCTTAGGCATCAAACCAAAAACCACATTCACTGCCATTGTGTGGGATCCAACTCATCGTGAGCCCTCCTTGGGTTCCCACCAGGCCACTGGAAATTAGCTAGTGAAAACCCTACAGATCACAACAGACCATTGTCCCATATAGTGCTTGGAATGAGCCTCCTAAGTTAGAAGGCACTCAAAACACAGTGGCTTCAATGATAGATATGAACATACCAGTGGCAGTGGACATGACGCAGGAGTCACAACTTTTGCTCTGTCATACATGGTGTTGCCATGAGTTGAAGCTACTTTCACAGAACAACAAACCACTAAAACCATACTTTATGAAAATTAATTTGATATGAAGATTTAATGAGGTGACTAAACAACATCCTGCAGTCATTTGCAAAATCACACACTTTAGTCTGGATCAGATCAATGGCCCTTATTTTAAAAAATTGTTACAAAGTCTTTATAGATGGGGAGACATGGATAGATATGTTAAAGAGAAAGGATTTTTTGATTGCTCTATGACATAGCATTTGCTTCCCAGACTAGCTGAAATGTTTTGTAGTAGGCAAACAAGAGAAACACTGTATGTGTGACAATTACAGCACAGCATCTCCTACAATACTGTTACCAGATAGTGATATACTGAACCTGGAAAAGAACTATTGGCTTCATGTTAGTCCATATTGAATCAGCTCCCTGCCTCTATTAAGCCACAAATGACTACTGAAATATAATGTTGAACAAATGATCTGCTTGTATGCAAAATATGGTCAAGTATACATATACATAAGGCACCCTGGAAGTACAGTGGTTACTCAGCTGCTAACCAAAAGGTCGGCAGTTCAAACCCACCAGTCACTCCACAGGAGAAAGATGTGGGAGTTTGCTTCTGTAAAGATTTACAGTCTTGGAAACCCTATGTAGAAGTTCCACTCTGTCCTATAGGGTTGCTATGAGTTGGAATCTACTCAAAGGCGATAGTTTTTATTTATTTATTTTTGTTTTGATTTCATGGTTTTACATATGTACATACACTTGAAGATATATGGCTTTATTAATTCACTTCAATTCCAATCAAAATTCTCATATTTTCTGGGGAAAATTTTGGCAAACTGATTCTAAAATGCATTCGAAAAAGCAAAACACAAAGACTAGACAAACCAAACCCACTGCCATCCAGTCCATTCCAAGTCATAGTGCCCTATAGGACAGGGTAGAACTGTCCCATAGGGTTTCCAAAGCTGTAAATTCATATGGAAGTAGACTGCCTCATCTTCCTCCCATGGAGCAATTGGTGGGTCCAAACCACTGACCTTTTGAACAGCTGTTGTTGTTGTTAGGTGCCATTGAGTTATCTCTGACTCATGGTAACCCTATGCACAACAGAACAAAACACGACCCAGTCCTGGGCCAGCTCCATGATACTTGCTATACTTGAGCCCATAGCAGCAGTAACTATGTCAATACATCTCACTGAGGGCCATCCCCTCTTTTGTCAACCCTCCACCTTGCCAAGCATGATATCCTTGTCCAATGAATGGTCCCTTCTGGAAACAAGACCAAAGTATGTGAGTTGAAATCTGGCCATTCTTGCTTCCAAGGAGCTTTCAGGCTGCACTTCCTTCAGGACAGATTTATTAGTTCTTTTAGCAGTCCATGGTACTTTCAGCATTCTTCGCCAGCACCACAACTCAAAAGCATCAACTCTTCTTCGGTCTTCCTTATTCATTGTCCAACACTCATATGCATATGAGGCAATTGAAAATACCATGGCTTGGTTCAGACACACTTTGTCCTCAAGGAGACATCTTTGCTCTTCAGCACTTGAAAGAGATCTTTCCGAGCTCTGGTAGCGTAGTGCCTAAGGCACTTGACTGCTAACCAGAAGGCTGGCGGTTCAAACCCACCAGCCACTCCTCAGAAGGAAGATGGGGACAATGTACTTCCATAGTGATACTGCCTTGAAACCCAAGGAGGGGTCGCTATGAGTCGGGTCCGGCTCGACGGCACATAACAACAACAACATGCATCATCTGATGTCCTTACTGCTGCTTCCATTGGCATCTATTGTAGAACCAAGCAATATGAAGTCTTTGATAAGTTCAATCTTCTCTCCATTTATTGTGATGCTACTTATAGGTCCAGTTGTGAAGATTTTTGTTTTCTTTATATTGAGACATTATCCATACTGTAGACTGTATTCTTCAATCTTCCTCAGTAAGTGCTTCAAGTTATCCTCACTTTCAGCAAGCAAAGTTGTGTCATCAGCGTATCACAGGTTGTTAATAAGTCTTTCTCCAATCCGATGCCATGTTCTTCTTCATATACTCCAGCATCTCAGATTATTTGCTTAGCATAAAGATTGAATAAGTATGGTGAAAGATACAACCCAGATGCACTCCCTTCTTGATTTTATACCATGCAGTGTCCCCTTGTTCTGTTTAAATGACAGCTTCCTGGTCTATGTACAGGTTCCTCACTAGTACAATTAAGTGTTCAGAAATTCCCATCCTTCTCAATGTTTTCCACAATTTATGATACACACAATCAAATGCTTTTGCATAGTCAATAAAACACAAGTAAACATTATTCTGGTATTTTTTTGCTTTCAGCCAAGATCTATCTGACATCAGGAATGATATCCCTCATTCCACGTCCTCTTCTGAATCTAGCTTGTGTTTCTGGAAGCTCTCTGACAATATACTGCTGCAATCGTTTTTGAGTTGTCTCTAGTAAGATTTTACTTGCAGGTGATACTAATGATATTGTTCTATAATTTCCACATTCTGTGGGATCACCTTTCTTTGGAATGGGTACAAATATGGATCTCTTCCAGGCAGTTGTCCAGGTAGCTGTCTTCCAAATCTCTTGGTATAGCTGAGTGAGTGCTGCCAGTGTGGTGTCCGTTTATTGAAACATCTCAATGACTATTCTGTCAGTTCCTGAAGCCTTGTTCTCTGCCAATTCCTTCAGTGCAGCTTTGACTTCTTCCTTCAGTATCATTGGTTCTTGATCATATGCACTTCCTGAAATGGATGAAGATCAACCAGTTCTGTTCAGTACAGTGACTCTGTGTATTCCTTCCATCTTCTTTTGATGCTTCCTGCATCATTCAATAGTTTGCTCATAGAATCTTTCAATATTGCAACTCCAGGCTCAAATTTTTTCCTCAGTTCTTTCAGCTTGAGAAATGCCAAGTGTGTTTTTCCCTTTTGGTTTTCTAACTCTAAGTCTTTGCACATTTCATTATAGTAATTGGCATTGTCTGCTCAAGCTGCTCTTTGAAATCTTCAGTTCAGCTCTTTTATCTTGTCATTTCTTCCATTTGCTTTAGCTACTCTTTGTTCAAGGGCAAGTTTCAGAGTCTCTTCTGACATCCATTTTGATTTTTTCATCCTTTCTCATATTTTTAATGACCTCTTGCTTTCTTCATGGATGATGCTCTTGATGTCATCCCATAGTTCTGGTTTTTGATGCATTGGTGTTCAATGCATCAAATCTATTCCTTAGATGGTCTCTAAATTCAGGAGGGATATGTTCAAGGTCATATTTTGGCTCTCATGGGCTTGTTTTAATTGTCTTCAACTTTAAGTTGAACTTGCATATGTGCAGTTGATGGTCTGCTCACAATCAGCTCCTGGCCTTGTTTTGGCTAAAGATATTGAGCTTTTCCATTGCCTCTTACCATAGATGTAGTCAATCTCATTCCTGTGTGTTCCATCTGGCAAAGTCCACATGTACAGCCACCATTTGTGTTGTTGAAAAAAGGTATTTGCAATGAATAAGCCATTGACTTGCAAAATTCTATCATGCAATCTCCAGCATTATTTCTGTTACCAAAGCCAATTTTTCCAACTACTGGTGATTCTTCTTTGTTTTCAACTTTTGCATTCCAGTCACCAGTGATAATTAACACATCCTGAATGCATGTTCAGTCAATTTCAGACTGCAGAAGTTGATAAAAATTTTCAGTTTCCTCATCTTTGGCTGTGGTGGTTGGTGTGTAAATTTGATTAATGGTAGTATTAACTGATCTTCCTTGTAGGCATATGGATATTATACTATCACTGACTGCATTGTACTTTAGGACAGATCTTGAAACATTCTTTGTGATGATGAATGGCACACCATTCAAATTGTAATTACTGGCATAGTAGATCATATGGTATTCTGATTCAAAATGGACAAAACCTGTCCATTTCAGCTAATGCCTAGGAAAGCAATCATTTTTGACAACTTCCAATTTTTCTCGATTCACACTTTGTACATTCCATGTTCTGATTATTAATTTATATTTGCAGCTGTTTCTGCTCAATATGAGTTATGCCACGTCAGCAAATGGAGGTCCTGAAAGCTTTACTTTATCCATGTCAGTACAGTTGGTTCTACTCTGATGAGGCAACTCCTTCTCAGTCATATCTTGAGTGCCTTCTGACCTAAGGGGCTTGTCTTCCTGCACTGTATTAGACAATGTTTCCAGGCTATTCATAAAGTTGCCCAGTAATGTATCATACAGTGTTTCTCTGCTATTCATAAGGTTTGCCCTGGCCAGTTCTTTGAGAAATGGATGACCTCTTCTTTCTCCCTAGTCTGTCTCAGTCTGCAAGCTGCATAGAAACCTGTGTACCATGTGCAAACCTGCTGACATTTGAGACACCGGTGGCACAGCCTCAAGCCTCACAACAATGTGCCAGCCACCATACTGGTTAGCAGCCCTATGCTTTAACCACTATGTCACCATAGCTTCTTAAAATAAATAAGGCACTCAAAAGGAAAAACCATGTGGGAAACCTTGTCTTCTAGATTACACTGAGATGTAATTACACTCAAAATTAATGTCTACCTGAAGCCTGTGAAAAAGACCTTATTTGGAAATAGAGTAGATATAATAAAGTTAAGATGAGGTCAAAATGGGTTAGGTCAAGTATGAGGTCATCATAGTCTCAGGGGACATCAAGCTCAATTGGCATAACATACTATTACAAAACATTGTTCCACCTCCTACTTTGGTGAGTAGCGACTGGGATCTTAAAAGGTAGCAAGCTGTCATCTAGATGCAATGATGGGTCTCTCCTCATCAAGAGCAAAGAAGAAAGAAGAAAACCAAAATTAATGGAAACAATTAGTCCTAGTGACTGGTACACCATC
>NW_006921887.1:3567400-3570394 GCF_000298275.1 Orycteropus afer afer
GTTGCATTGTGGTAAACTGTGGTCAATGACATGAGACAAAGTATATGGAAAGTGAATTTGCTCTGTAAATCTTCACCCAAATCACAATAAAATAATAATAAAAAAAAAAGTATGAGGTCATGACTGGTATCCTTATAAAAAAGAAGAAGGGACTCACTGCTTAGAGGGTAATGAGTTTCTGCAAAGGATGATGGGAAATTTTGGAAATGGACAGAGGTGATGGTTGCACACATTATGCATAGAAGCAATGTCACTGAATTATATGTGTAAAAAATTTTGAAATGGAAAATGTTTTTGTAGACATATATGTATAATTTTTAAAAAATATGGCAATAAATTTTATAATTAAAAAAGAAGAAGAAAAAGAAGAAAGAAATATGAACACAGAACACAGAAACACAGGGAATAATGCTACATGAAGACAGAGGCAGAAATTGGAGTGATTATCTACAAACCAAGGATTGCCAGGGATTGCTGACAACAACCAGAAGCTAGGAGAGAAGCATGGAACAGATTCTCCTTCAGACTCTCCAGTAGGCACCAACATGTTTCAGGCTCCTACCTTCTAGAACTGGGGTAGAATAAATTTCTGTTCTTTTGAGCCACTCAATTTGTTGTAATTTGTAATGACAGTCCTACCCTCATCTGGTGTACTGCTGATATACATCCTTAATAACATTGAGTATTGTCTGGATTCTTATTTTTTTGTCTGTGATGAGTCATATGATGGGTATGAAATGATATCTGATCATTACGTTTTCAATTTATTTTTCCCTAATTTCTAGTAAGATTGAGCATTTTTCATATATTTTTGGTCATTTCTTTCCCTTCTTCTACAAAATACCCACTTAACAATAACAGAAAAAAAAATAGTTACACCAGTTCAGAAAATAATTTCTCATTATCCAGTAAAATTGAAAAGTAGCTGAACATGGGCCCAGCAATTCCACACCTAGGTATATTCCCTACAGAAATTCAAAGGCAATTCTTCTTCAATCTTCTTTATTCATTTTCAGCTTCACATGCAGGTGATTTGAAAAACCATGGCTTGGACCAGGTGTACCTTAGTCCTCAAAGTGACATCTTTGCTTTTCAAAATTTTAAAGAGGTCTTTTGCAGCACATTTGCCCAGTGCAATATGTCATCTGATTTCTTGAATCTGCTTCTATGAGAGTTGATTGTGGATCCAAGTAAACAGAAATCAACAATGTCAATTTTTTCTCTGTTATGATGTTGTTTATTGGTCCAGTTGGGAGGAATTTTTATTTCTTTACATTGAAGTATAATCCATACTTTTGTTACTCTATATATATTCTAAATGCTCTTTTCTATCTATTAAATATTTATGAAAAAATGAAATACATTCAGTTTCAGAAGGGAAAAATGCTTAGTACAGGTAGAGGCAATCCCTAACATCTTTCAGTAGCCTTTTTGGTGAAATTTCCCAGGGCTTGCAGAATCTCAAGATATTCCATGTTCATTTAATTCACCTCCATCACTCCTACCTAAAGGACCAAGGGTAGAGATACATGCATAATGTTCTCCTCTGTAAAAGATCTTAGAATCAGAAGATCACCCTGTCTCTCCTTCCCCCACTAACCTCAGATCCCTGTAGTAAGATATACTACAGACAGTTAGAAATTAGCCAAGTGCGGCTAATTTCTTAGCAAACAAATTGGGCACAGGTGGAATACAGATGTGCTGGGAGTCATTTGCTCTTGATTGACAGAACTGTTTCCCTTGGCTCCTTGGCTCCTGTTTAAGCCAAGTTCCTGGTGCATCTCGGGCTCCTGTTGCCTGGTTACTCCATGTAGAACCAGTTTAGGTTGAAGCCATATGCTCTAGTCCACCTGAACTCCAGGCTAGCCACCTGGCCCTCCTTTGTACCACCTCTTCTGTTCTTTAATGAGTCTCCTTTTCCTGCATTCAGACTTCTGAGGATAAATCTTTCTCCTACTCTTAGGCTTTTTATTTTAAAACAAACCAAACTGTTTCCAATTTGGGTTTCAGTGCTTTTCGCCAATTCCTTCAGTGCAGCTTCGACGTCTTCCTTTAATACCATTGGTTGTTGATCATATGGCACCTCCTGAAATGGATGATCATCTACCCATTCTTTTTGGTACAGTGACTCTGTGTATTCCATCCATCTTCTTTTGATGTTTCCTGCATTATTCAACATTTTGCCCATGGAATCTTTCATACTGCAATTCGAGGCTTAAATTTATTCTTCAGTTCTTTCAGCTTGAGAAGTGCTGACTGTGTAAAAACCTGGAGTTAGAAAATCAAAAGGAAAGAACATGCCTGGCATTTCTCAAGCTGACAGCTCAAGAGGAAAAAAAATTAAGCTTCAAGTTGCAATATTGAAAGATTCTCTGGGCAAAATATTGAATGATACAGGAAGCATCAAAAGAAGATGGAAGGAATACATAGAATCACTGTACCAAAAAGAACTGGTTGATGTTCATCCACTTCAGGAGATGCCTTATGATCAAGAACCAATGGTATTGAAGAAGTCGAAGCAGCCCTGAAGGAACCAGCAAAGAACAAGGCTCCAGGAATTGACAGAAGACCGCCTGAGATGTTTCAACAAACAGATGCCTTGCTAGAGTCACTGACTCAGCTATGCCAAGAGATTTGGAAGACAGCTGCCTGGCCAACTTCCTGGAAGAGATTCATGTTTGTACCCATTCCAAATAAAGGTGATCCCAAAGAATGTGGAAATTATCAAACAATGTCATTAATATCTCATGCAAGTAAAATCTTGCTGTTATGTACTGTGGAATCGGACATGACTCACAGTGACCCCTCCTTGGGTTTCCAAGGCAACATCACTGTGGAAGTAGATTGCCCAACCTTCCATCCGAGGAGTGGCTGGTGGGTTAATTCAAAAAGAGTTGCAGTAGTACGCTGACAGAGAACTTCCAGAAATGCAAGCTGGATTCAGAAGAGGATGTGGAATGAGGGATATCATTGCTGATGTCAGATGGATCTTGG
>NW_006921887.1:3570934-3576097 GCF_000298275.1 Orycteropus afer afer
TACTGATGAAATTTGAAGAATACAGTCTGCAGTATGGATTACATCTCAATATAAAGAAAACAAAAATCCTCACAACTGGACCAATGAGCAGCATCACGATCAATGGAGAAAAGATTGAAGTTGTCAAAGACTTCACATTGCTTGGTTCCACAATCAATGCCAGTGGAAGTAGCAGTGAGGACATCAGATGATGTATATAGCACTGGGCAAATTGACTGCAAAGGACCTCTTTCAAGTGTTGAGGAGCAAAGATGTCTCCTTGAGGACCGAGGTGCACTTGACACAAGCCATGGTATTTTCAACTGCCTCATATGCATGTGAGAGCAGGACAGTGAATAAAGAAGAATGAAGAAGAGTTGATGCTTTTGAGTTGTGGTGCTGGCGAAGAATGCTGAAAGTACCATGAACTGCTAAAAGAACTAACAAATCTGTCTTGGAGGAAGTGCAGCCAGAATGCTCCTTGGAAGCAAAAACGGCCAGACTTTGTCTCACCTACTTTGGTCATGTTGTCAGAAGGGACCATTCCCTGGAGAAGGATGTCATGCTTGGTAAAGTGGAGGGTCAACCAAAGAGGAGAAGGCCCTCATCGAGATGGATTGGCACAGTGGCAGCAGTGATGGGTTCAAGTATAGCAGGGATCATGGAGCTGGCACGGGACTGAGCAGTGTTTCGCTCTGCTGTGCATAGGGTCTCTATGAGTCAGAGATGACTCACTGGCACCTAACAACAATAACAACAACATGGTTTAAATGGCAAATATTTTGTTATATAGATTTTTACCATACACACACACAAAAAAATCTGGTATATTTCCAGATGACTATCATAAACATGTTGGTACTTTACAGCGATTACTTTGAAAATCTGGTAATATAGTAGACATTATTTTAGGCTTTTTGTTAGTTTTATATATTTTTAAATGGCAAAAGAGATTAAATTTGTCTTTCCATGGGAGGATATGTCAATATTACAAGTCTTTTTTTTCCTTTTTTTCTAATGGGGTTTTAGTTTTTTGTGGGGGATAGAACAGAAGGTACACGAGAGAGGAAGATGAGAGATTCAAAAAACTAGAGACTATTTCACTGTTGCCTTTAAATGTGAAATTGTCATCTATAAGTTAAGAAATCATTTATTTATCCACACATGGACACCCAGCCCTCTCTAATATGTCCTTTTCTCTATAGACACCAACTCAATCTCTTTTAAACTTTCTTACTTTGTTTTGCTTGTTTGTTGTTGTTGTTGTTGTTGTTATGTGCAGTCGAGTCATCTCTGATTCATGGGGACCCTACGTACAACAGAATTAAACACGGCCCAGTCCTGTGTCAGCCTCACAATCCCTACTATACCTCAGCCTATTGCTGCAGCCACCATGTCAATCCATCTAGTTTAGGGCCTTCTGCTCTTTCCTTGACCCTCTACTTTCCCAAGCATGATATTTTTCTCCAGAGAATGGTCCCTCTGACAACATGACCAAAGTAGGTGAGACAAAATCTGGCCATTCTCATTTCAAAGGAGAATTCCAGCTGCACTTCTTCCAAGAAACATTGGTTCATTATTTTAGCAGTCCATAGTACTTTCAGCATTCTTCGCCAACACCACAACTCAAAAGCGTCAACTCTTCTTTTTTCCTTATTCATTGTCCAGCTCTCACATGCATATGAGGTTATTGAAAATACCATGGATTGAGTTAGGCACATCTTAGTCTTCAAGGAGAAATCATTTATCTTCAGCACATGAAAGAGGTTTTTTTTTGTAACAGATTTACCCAATGCAATACATCTTTTGATGTCTTCACTGTTGCTTCCATTGGCATTGATCGTAGAATCAAGTAATATGAAGTCTTTGATAACTTTAATCTTTTCTCTATCTATCATGAGGCTGCTTATTAATCCAGTTGTGAGGATTTTTGTTTTCTTTATATTGAGGTGCAATCCATACTGCAGACTGTAGTCTTTAATCTTCATCAGTAAGTGCTTCAAGTCATCCTCACTTTCAGCAAGAAAAGTTGTGTCGTCGTGTATCTCAGGTTGCTAATGAGCCTTCCTCCAATCCTGATGCCACATTCTTCTTCATATAGTCCAGCTTCTTGGATTATTTGCTCAGCATACAGATTGTATCAGTATGGTGAAAGGATAGAACCCTGACTCACTCCCTGATTTTTAACTATGCAGTATCACCTTCAAACAACAGCTTCCTGGTCTATGCACAGGTTCCTCACGAGTACAATTAAGTATTCTGGAATTCCCATTCTTTTCAATGCTATCGACAATTTGTTATGATCCACACAATTGAATGCTTTTGCATAGTCAATAAAGCACAAGTAAACATCTTTCTAGTATTCTTTGCTTTCAGCCAAGATCCATCTGATGTCAGCTATGATATCCACCATTCCACATCCCCTTCTGAATCCAGCTTGCATTTCTGGAAGTTCTCTGTCAATATACTGCTGCAGCCATTTTTGAATAATCTTCAGTAAGATTTTACTTGCATGTGATATCGATGATATTTTTTGATAATTTCCACATTCTATGGGATCACCTTTCTTTAGAATGGGTACAAATATGGATCTTTTACAGGCAGTTGGCAAGGTAGCTATCTTCCAAATCTCTTGACATAGCCAAGTGAGTGACTCCAATGGGGCATCTGTTTGTTGAAACATCTCAGTGGGTATTCTGTCAATTCCTGGAGCCTTGCTTTTCACCAATTCCTTCAACTTCTTCCTTTAATACCATTTGTTGTTGATCATATGGCACCTCCTGAAATGGATGATCATCTACCCATTCTTTTTGGTACAGTGACTCTGTGTATTCCATTCATCTTCTTTTGATGTTTCCTGCATCATTCAACATTTTGCCCATGGAATCTTTCATACTGCAATTTGAGGCTTAATTTTTTCTTCAGTTCTTTCACCTTGAAAAGTGCTGACTGTGTTCTTCCCTTTTGGTTTTCTAACTCCAGGTCTTTGCACATTTCATTATAGTACTTCTCTTTGTCTTCTCAAGCTGCTCTTTGAAATCTTCTGTTCAGCTCTTTTATCTTCTCATTTCTTCCATTTGCTTTAGCTACTCTCGACTCAAGGGCAAATTTCAGAGTCTCTTCTGACAACCATTTTGGTCTTTTCTTCCTTTCCTGTCTTTTTAATGACCTTTTGTTTTCTTCATGGATGATGTTCTTGGTGTCATCCCACAATTCCTCTGGTTTTTGGTCATTGGTGTTCAATGCATCAAATCCATTTTTAGATGATCTCTAAATTCAGGAGGTATATATTCAGGGTCATATTTTGGCTCTTGTGCACTTGTTTTAATTGTTTTCAGCTTCAACTTGTACTTGTGTATGAGCCATTGATTGTCTGCTCACAATCAGCTCCTGGCCTTGTTTTGGCTGAAGATATTGAGATTTTCCATTGCCTCTTGCCACAGATGTAGTCAATCTGATTCCTGTGAACACTACCTAGTGACATCTACATGTATAGCCACTGTTTGTGTTGTTGAAAAAGGTATTTGTAATGAATAAGTCATTGCTCTTGCAAAATTCTGTAATGTGGTCTCCAGCATCATTTCTATCACCAATGCCATATTTTCCAACTACTGGTGATTCTTCTTTGTTTCCAACTTTTGCATTCCAGTCACCAGTGATAATTAACACATCTTGATTGCATATTCAGTCAATTTCTGACTGCAGAAGTTGGTAGAAATCTTCAGTTTCCTCATCTTTGGCTATGGTGGTTGGTGTGTAAATTGGAATAATAGTAGTATTCACTGGTGTTCCTTGTAGGCATATGGATATTATCCTATCACTGACAGCATTGTACTTAAGGATAGATCTTGATACATTCTTTGTGATGATAAATGGCATGCCATTCTTCTTCAAATTTTCATTCCTGGCATAGTAGATCATCTGCTGATTGATTTTGCCCATTGAACGTTATTAGAAACAATATTCATCTCCATCTGCTGCAGATGGGTCATGGGTCAGCTTTGCAGGCAGTCTGAGAAGCAGCATCAAAACAAGAAAGATGTTCCACAGGCAGGATCTAGGACCCAGGAGAAATATTCTAAGTTGGAGGCATATATTGGAGGTTGCAATAGATGTGATGATTTTTTTAAAGGAATGTTAATTGCTGTCCAGTTTGTTGTACTGTGGTGGCTTGCATGTTGCTGTGAGGGTGGAGGCTATGCCACCAGTACTTCAAATACCAGCAGGGTCACCTGTGGTGGACAGGTTTCAACGGAGCTTCCAGACTAAGACAGACTAGAAAGAAGAAAGGGGCCATCCACTTCCCAAAGAATTGGCCAGTGAATTCCTTATGAAAAGCAGTGAAATGCTGTCTTATATATTACTGGAAAACGTTATGAATAGCCCTGAAACATCGTCCGATATAACGCTGGAAGATGAGCACCTCAAGTTGTAATGCCCTCAAAATATGACTAGGAAGGGCTGCCTCCTTAGAGTAGAGCTGACCTTAGTGATGTGGATGGAGTAAAACTTTTGGGATCCCCATTTGCCAATGTGGCACGACTAAAAATGGGAAGAAACAGCTGCAAATATCCATTAATAATTGGAAGATCAAATGTACAAAGTATGAATGTAGGAAAATTGGAAGCTGTAAAAAAAGAAATGGAATGCATAAAGATTCATATCCTAAGCATTAGTGAACTGAAATGGACTGGTTTGGGCCATTTTGAATCAGACAATCATATGATCTACTATGCCAGGAATGATAAATTGAAGAGAAATGGCATGACATTCATTGTCATAACAAATGTTCCAAGATCTATCCTGCAGTACAATTCTGTCAGTAATTGGATAATATTGATATGCCTACAAGGAACACAAGTTGATATTATTCTTGTTCAAATTTATGCAGCAACCTCTAAAGCCAAAGACAGGGAAATTAGATTTTTCTTTTACCAACTTCTGCAGAGATACCTCAGAAGAAAGGCCTGGCAATCTACTTCCAAAAAATCAGCCATTGAAAACCCTATGGAGCATAGCTCTACTCTGACACATCCAGGGTCACCATGAATTGGAATAGATTCAGCAGCAAATGTTTAATGTGTATGTGTGTGTGTGTGTGTGTATATATATATATACACACACACATACCTATATGTATATATACACACACACACATATGTACATATATGTGTGTGTGTGTGT
>NW_006921887.1:3576619-3578990 GCF_000298275.1 Orycteropus afer afer
TGTCATGAGACCAAAGTGTATGTGAACTGTTGTATGGAAAGTGAATTTCCTTTGGAAACTTTCACCCAAATCACAATAATAAATAAATAAATAAATAATGAATATCACCTGTAAGTACTGTGCTCCTTTAAAAAAATCACCTGTATGATACCAGATAGTAAATCAACAATTACTTTAAAACAAAGACGAGAGTATAAGAAGGCAGGGAAACTGGATTAATAGAAATGGAACAACCAGAATGGAAACAGTAAGAATGTTCATGCATTGTGAAGAATTTAACCAATGTCACTGAAAAACTTGTGTAGAAATGTTGAATAGGAACCAAAACTGCTATGTAAACCTTCATCAGAAAAACAATAAAATACTATTGGGGGGAAAAATCGTAATACAATTTCCCTAAGTTCTAAAGAAAAAAAAATTGCTATGACAACAGTTTTAAGTAATTATAGTTTAATTTTCTGACATTTTAAAATTTTGGGACAAAATATGACCATATGAACCAATACTTGGGCTGCTCCTCACCTTGGAAAAGTCAGTGTCATTAGCTTCACAGTAAATCACCTCTGCTTACCTCACAGGGCCATTGAAAGATGACACAACATATACCCGGGGCCAGCAGCACAGAAAGAAGGTCGGGCAACCTACTTCCGTAGTGATATCACCTCAGAAACCAAGGAGGGGTTGCTACGAGTCTGATCCAACTCAACAGCAGTGAGTTACCAACACATAAGGTCTCTTTGTGCTTCTTGCACAAAGTTCACCTTTCCACACTGACACGGGTATCAGGCTCAACTCCACTGACAACTCCAGTCCCCTTCTTTCGTCAAGTTGTGTGTCTCAACACACAGCTGTGTACACCCAAGCATAGGGCACTTTCACTTCACACTAAAGCTCTGTCTCTCTTCCAAGCCCTGCATCCAATTTTTGCTAATGCATACAGCGGTGCTTTGTACTTGGACCACACCAGCACATGAGAGCAAACAATAGGCACTTTATAAACATGCATTTTCCTCCAGTGGGTACTCCATTCTTTCCTACCTGTGTAACAATTTCCCAGCTTGCTCAATCTTGTGCAATTCAAGATCATTCAAAAAGTTGATTTGCATATTTTCAAGGAAGCAACTGCAAGCATAAGTTGCTCCAGGGAATTGCTTTGTCAAAGAGTTCCTGTGCTTCATAGGGGGTCCACATAAGACATCTTTGGGGATTTGCCAAGCTCCTTGGGTATCTGTGTCAGGGCACTGGAAGGAGGGAATGATAGGTTGCTCTACCTGGCAGATGCCCAGAGTTCATCCTAGGCAAAGTAGAAGCTGAGGGCTGTGTCTGACCAGCCTAGAGGCTGAGGGGTGGCTAAGCATGTGACATCACACTTGTCTTTTACTGCCATTGTGGACAGGCCCACCAGCCACTCCTTGGAAGGTAGATTGTGCAATCTACTTGTGATACCACCTCGGAAACCCAAGGAAAGGTCACTATGAGTCATTTCTGACTCATTGGCAGTGAGTTTGGTGGGTAGGCTGGACACAAGCTCCTTAAGAGGACTGTTCTCTAAAAAGTGGCCAGTAGGGGGCTCTTGTCCATTGAAACAGCAGTCCAGAAATCAAACGAAGTATTGCATTGGGCAAATATGAGGCAAAAGACCTCTTTAAAGTTTTAATATGCGAAGATGTCATTTTGATGACTAAGGTGAGCCTGACCCAACCCATGATCTTTTCAGTAGCCTCATATGCATGTGAAAGCTGGAAAATAACAAAGTGAGATTGAAAAAGAACTGATATGTTCAAACTGTGGTGTTGATGAGGCAAATTGAATATAGTGTGGTCTGCCAGGAGAACATACAAATCAGTGTTAGAAGAAATACAACCAGAATGCTCTTTAGAAGCAAGGATGGCATTATTTTCTCTCGCTTACTTTGGACACATCATACGGAAAGACCAATTGCTAGGAAAGGACATTATGTTTGGTGCAGAATCAGTGAACATGAATAAAACCCTAAGTGAAATGGAATGACACAATAGCCACAACACTGGGCTCACTGCACCAATGGTCATGAATGGCAGGACTGGACAGTATTTCTTTTTCTTTTTTAATTTCTTTTTCTTTTGTTTTAATTGTGATTTGGGTGAAGATTTACAGAGCAAATTCACTTTCCATACAGCAGTTCACATACACTTTGTCTCATGATATTAACCAGTTTACCACAATGTAACACTCCCCTCCCACTTCTTCCCCATAGTTACCTCTTCCCAGTGTCCATCCCTCCATGCACTCCTGTCCCCTGAGCTGTCTCCCTGTGCATAAGCAGCCCTTCTTTCTCCCATGATTGTTCTCTCCAAGGAGTGTATCTACCTCAGGTAAATGTTCAACTCCT
>NW_006921887.1:3580789-3591529 GCF_000298275.1 Orycteropus afer afer
TGGTGTGAGGTACAGATCTTGTTTCATTTTTCTGCAAATGGATCTCCAGTTTTGCCAGCACCATTTATTAAACAAACATTCTCTTCCTGATTTAATGGATTTTGGGCCTTTGTCAAAGATCAGCTGACTATAGGTTGATGGATCTATTTCTGGGTTCTCAAATCTATTCCATGGGTCTATGTATCTGTCATATCCTTTTGTTATTCATAAGGTCACTAGGAGTCAAAGCTGACTTCATGGCAACTAACAACAAAGGGAGCTCTTTAGAGTCTCTGCAGCTTGCTCTGCTGGTGCTAAAAGACTTGGTGAGCAACAGTGGACCTTCACCAGGCTCGCTGTCAAGTTGGCTAAGCTGGATACACTTTATAGTCAGATTGTGAGGTGAACAGCAGACGCCTTGCTCACTCCCCCCACATTTACTCTGCTAAGTGTTAATCTGAAGGCAAAGGTATTTCTTAGATGAAGAATTTTCCCATCAAAAAAGACAATTGAAATTTGGTAGATTTTGCAAAACAAAACCCACTACTGTTGAGTTGATTCCAATCCATAGCAACCTTATAGCACAGTGTAGAACTGCTCCCATAGGGCTTCCAAGACTGTAAATTTTTACAGAAGTAGACTACCACATCTTTCTTCTGTGGAGCAGCTGATGGATTTGAATGGCCAACCTTTCATTTGGCAGCCAAGTATTTTGACCACTGCACCACCAGGTTTGCTGATTTTGCCAAAGTGTCTTTCAAGAAGGTAGACTATTTTATACTCCCACTCACCATATTTGGGAATTAACGGTTTACCCACACCCTCATCAACACTAAATGTGATAAATCTTGTAATTTTTTCAATACAATGAATTAAAATATATATAGAAAGAGCATATTTCCTTGTTTATATTACCTGTCTTCATTCAGTTTATTCATTTCTCGTCAATACTCTTTACCTTACGCTGACGTTTAAAAAAATGGTATTCTGCTTTCTCCACAAAGTATCCCTGTACAAAGAGAAACTGGTTTCTGTTTAGCCTGTCTCTACCCCAGTCATCATTCTCTTCCAAACATAATGTGACTGTCTTTTTGCAAAGGACGGTGCTCACCTGCGTGCGACTGTTCGGTGTTCTTGTAGTTTTGTGACTGAAACTGGAGACATGTTAGAAGTGTCTGCCATAGATTAAAACCTTCTAAAGGGGCAGACCTGGCTTGCTTATTTGCTTTGTTCAATAAATGCCTTAGGCACTATGCCACCAGAGCTCCCAATAAAACATATACTACTTAGTAAGTGTCGCTACTGACAGAAACATGTTTCAGACTTGGCTTCTACTTCCCAAGGAAGTCTTAATACATTATTCTCACTACCCAAACCCAAAACCAAACCCACAGCCATCAAGTCGATTCTGACTCATAACAACCACCATTGGGTTTCCAAGGTGGTAAATCTTCACAGAAGTAGATTGCCCCGTCTTCCTTCTCCAAAGCAAACTGTAGGTTTAAACTGCCAGCCTTCTTGTTAAGTTTCTCACTACAGTCACTGTGTAAATCAGGAAATTGGGCTAACATGTATGCCATGAGGAAAAAATAAGAACTAAAGCAGAGAGCTGCCCTCTGAGGACTAATAAATAAATAAATAAATACTAACATAACTTCAATGAGGCCTGGTGGAACAGTGGTGAAGTGTTTGGCTGGTAACCAAAGGTTGGCAGTTCAAATCTACCAACTCTGCTTCATGGGGGAAAGATGTGGCAGCTTGCTTCTCTAACAATTATACCCTTGGAAAATTATACAACTTCAAATGCATAGTCTGTAATAACTTAAACTGCCCATTTAAGGAATCTTAAGTGTCAGCTCTGGTTTCAGAGTTCTGGGGAGATTTTTTTTTTGCTTAAAAAAATTGATTTGGGGATTATGCATATTTCTTCTAAAATATTATTGAAGAAAACTTAGTAATTATAAAAACAAATAAAACATACTTATAACCCTGTTAAATAACATATTTATATTTCCTTCTTGTCTATATTTATAAGCATATATATACATATATGAGTATTTTTTTCCAGAAGTAGAGCCATGAGATTCAGTACTTTGTTCCTTTCACTTATTGTTGGCATTTTCTTGTCATTAAATACTTTGAAAGTTTGATTTTTAATGGTAAATGATATGCCACTATAAAGGTATACCATGATTTATGAACAAAGTTTCTTCTGAGTCAAGTGTGTTCACCTGGTTGCTCTTCTTGGGCACACAGAGGCTTAAATTTCTGAGCCTCCCTTGCAGGTTGGTTGGGGCAACATGGTTGAGTTCTAACCAATGGAATATGGAGAAAGTAACAGACCCTGGCCTTAAAAATAATCAAGGTCTTTCTCCATCCTTTTCTTCTTCTGCTGCAGCAACTTTGGAGAACATGTGTTCCAGGTGACATGGCTATAATATGGAAGCAGCCTAGAACCTTGGGTCACCACTTGGAAGAAGGAAGACCATCCAATTGGCATCAGACCATAATATGGGACTAAGAAATAAACCTTTTTGTGTTACTGCATTTAGTACATCAATGCCTAAAGTGCTCTTGTTGGGTGCTATTGAATCATTCTAACTCATACAGACTTCATATGACAGAGTAGAAATACTTCACGGGTTTTTTTTTTGCTAGAACCTTTTGGAAGTTGTGATAGTTAAATTTGTACGCCAACTTGGCTGGGCCTGGATGAGTGGCTGGGCAGCTGGATGTAGTATTCCCCATGATGAGGCTGGCAATCAACTCCATGGTGGGCTCTACCACAAGCAGCTGAGTAGCTGCCTTTGGAATGTGGTCTCCTTCCTGTACATAAGCAGAAGCCTTGGGGATAGTCTCTATCTTATGGCACATTTGGAGCCTACGTGTAGGCATGTTGTTGTTCAGCAGCCTGCCATGCTCTGCTGACCTTGGGACTTACAATGGACTTGAGTTAATGGCCTGCTGTGTGGTTTGGTAACATTGGGACTGTGCCTTTTTACTTATCAACCTTGGGTTTGTCAGCCTCAGCAGCCAGCAGCTGTCTGAGTGAAGAAACACCTCTAGCTCCAGTGGGCCAGGAGCAGGAGGCAAAGCAGGACCCCAAGGCTGAGGAGCTTCCACCCTCAACTTCCACCCAGCCCCTAGAGCCTGGCACTTTGAACTCGGACTTCTAGCCTCCTGAACTGTAAGAGAATAAACTCCTTTGTTAAGGTCATCCCATTTGTGGTTTATTCTTATCAGAGCAGCGCCAGGTAACCACAACAGAAGTAGATCACCAGGTCTTTCTCCTGCAAAGCTACTGGGTGGGTTCCAACTGCCAACTTTTCTGTTAGCAGCCCTCTACTGAACAATTGTACCCCTATGGCTCCTTGATACCTTAAGCAAATAAAACATAATGTAAGACATGTAAGATGTTTCCAACTTTCCATTATTGAAAGTTGACAGCAATATTTTGGTTATTTCTAATTATTTAGCTAAATAAGAAATATTAGGTGTTCTGGTTACCTAGTGCCACTCTGACAGGAATACAGCACAAATGGGATGGCCTTAACAAACAGGAGTTTATTCTTTTACAGTTAGGGAGGCTAGAAGTCTGACTGCTGCCCAGCCACTCAACCAGGCCCAGCCAAGTTGACACACAAACTTAACCACCACATTATGTTTTTTCCTATTTTAAATAAGCAGATATTTTCTATTTTCTTCTTACAGTTTTTATATATTTTCTTCTTACCTAAATTTTCTTCCTTTCTTTCTGATCATTTACACCTGTATCATCTCATCTTTCATTTTTACCAAATCTTCATTCCTCTCACCTGCCCATTTTCATTGTCTTTTTTTGTTGTTCCTTTTCCTTTTTCCCTATTTCTCATCATCTATTTTTATTCTATCTTTTCATCTCTCCTTCTTCTCCTTGGCTTCTTTTTACTCTCTCTCTCTCTCTTTTTTTCCCCTGCCTCATCCAATGGGAGGAACATATTTGGCATAGTGCCTAAGGCATTTGACTGCTAACCAGAAGGCTGGTGGTTCAAACCAGCCACTCCTCAGAAAGAAGATTGGGCAATCTAATTCTGTAGAGATACTGCCTCGAAAAGCCAGGTTGGGGTTTCTATGAGTTGAATCAACTCAATGGCAGTGAGTTTTTTTTTTTTTTTTGGGGGGGGGGGGGGGTAGTCAGCTATAGCTACTACACCAATCCCCTCACCAAAGAGATGAGTAACACCAATAGCTCCTGCACCACAGGGTCAATAACAGACAGTGGACAACACCTGCTCGTCCCAACTGCAACTTCTCTTCATGACAGAGACCTGCACCCATATCCCCACCAGTTACTCACAGAGAAAGCAGGAGTTACACAGAGAAAGCTGGAGTACGACCCAGCACAGCCAAGCTAACCACCAAACAAATACATCTGCTCCACATTTCAAAATATATTAAAACAAAGTAAAACATAAAACTCTCCCCTTCTGTCCCTCTGCCACCAAGTTCTCCTCTGTAGCAAACCAATTTTATTTCTTTATTCTCTATCCTTAGAGAGATATTTTATTCTTTTCTCCCCTCTTTATTCCACAAATGGTATGCTTTAGACAGTGCCAAACTTTTGTCCACAGCCTACAAAATTTAGTGCAAAATCATCATGTGGCATTCAAGATTTCTTAATAAATCTGGCTCCAAAACTCCTTTACAAACAATTTTCTACTTTCTTCCAACAGACACCACTGTTTCCATTCAGTCAGGCTTGGAAACTACCTTTCAATTAAACCCTGTGTTCCCTTTGCTTGGGTCTTTCTCCCAGCCTAGAATGCTCACCACAATCAAGCGGCCCAGGCAGTCAGTCAGAAATCTCTGGATCTTCTTTGGCTCTGGAAATCAGTTTACCTTGTACCTTTCTTGAAGACACTGGGAAGAATCACCTTCCTTCAGGCTGGAAGAAGATTACACTGCAGGTGGTGGGCTTCCTCCATTTCCCCTGCAGCTCAGAAACACACCCAGAAGTTATTCATACCAACACTTTCCCTAGAGACAGGCAGAGTTGGAGAATACTGACAAACTAGTTAAACACTTGCCATAGAGCCATTTCCAATTCATGGTGACCCCACGAATGTCAGAGTAGACATAGGGTTATTAATGACTGAACTTTAAGAAACAGGGCACCAGGCTTTCTTCTGAGGTGGCTCTGGTTGAATTCAAATCACCAATCTTTCAGTTAATAGTCAAAAACATAACCTTTTGCACCACCCAGGGACTCCAGTACTGACAAAGGGACAGGTAAAAGCATGCCATGGATTCCATAAAGACTGCAAACGTGATTGGCCAACAAATGAGATTGCCATTCCTGTGAGAAATACCAGCCCCTCTTGACAGATGATCCTCTTTCTGACATTTGCTAGTGCTGTTGTTTTAGGTGCCGTTGAGTTGGTTTCATCTCATAGCAGCACAATGTACAAAGTAATGAAACACCGCCTGGCCCTGCACCATCCTTGAAATCACTGCCACGCTTGAACCTATCACGATAGCCGCTGTGTCAATCCATCTCACTAGGGTCTTCTCCTTTTTTACCAAACCTCTACTTTGTTGTTGTTGTTGTTGTTGTTAGGTGCAGTTCAGCCAACTCCAACTCATAGCGACCCCATGTACAAGAGAATGAAACACTGCCCAGTCATGCACCATCCTCACAATCCTTGTTATGCTTGAGCCCATCATTGCAGTGTGTCAAACAGTCTAGTTGAGGGCCTTCTTCTTCACTGAACTTCTACTTTACTAAGCATGATATTCTTCTGCAGGGACTGGTACCTTCTGACAATATGACCAAAGTATGAGAGACGATTCATACTTTGATTTGTGGTATTGGCAAAGAACATTGAATGTGCCAAGGAGTGCTAGAAGAAAAAGCAAATCAGTCTGGAGGAAGTACAGCCAGAATGCTCCTTAGAAGCAAGGATGGCCAGGCTTCTTATTGCTGAGTTTATATAATTGTGTAGCTATTTCTATTGTCTGTGATAAGTGCTTACCTTTCCCTCCTCATAGCCCTTAATCCCATCCCTTAGAGTCCGAAGCAATTATTCTTCTGAACTCTTATAAAGCTTATTGCCTGTGCCCTCCACATGATGCTTGTCATATACAGCTCTTATTGCTACAGTGTGCAGTTGGACAGTAAACCCCTTGAGGGCAGGGACCACAGCTCAAGCTTTTTTCCAAATTACTTAAAGAAACTAACATGGTGTTTTGTATACAAGTGATTTTGTAATGAATGTTAGAATGATTACAAATTGAACATAACATTCAAAATAAATGACTAATTGGTTTCCTTACCTAGTGTTCTGGTTAGCTAGTGCCACTCTGACAAGAATCTATTCCAAATGGGATGGCTTGAACAAACAGCAGTTTATTCTCTTACAGTTTGGAAGGCTAAAAGTCCAAGTTCAAAGTGCCAGGCCCTAGGGGCTGGGTGAAAGCCCCTCGACCTTGGGCTTTAGCTCTGCCTCCAGCTCCCGTCCCACTGAAGCTAGAGGCTTTTCTTCACTTAGAGAGCTGCTGGCTGCTGGGATTGACAAGCCCAAGGCTGACAAGTAAAAAGGCACAGTCCCAATGTTACCAAACCACATGGCAGACCATTAATTTAAGTCCATTAAAAGTCCCAAGGTCGGCAGAGCATGCCTGGCTGCTGAACAACGACACAGCTACATGCAGGGTTCAAGCGTGCCGTAAGCTAGGGACTGTTCCCAAGCCTTCTTATATACAAGAAGGAGACCACATTGCTAAGACAGCTACTCAGCTGCTCCAATAGATTCCACCATGGAGTTAATTACCAATCTCACCATGGAGAATAACTGCATTCAGCTACTCAGCTACAAACCAGGCCCAGCCAAGTTGACACACAAACTTAACTACCACAGTGTGTGTGTGGTTATAATTTTGCAAGTATGAATATTTGGAAGCCTGAACTCTGGTCAAGTTGAGTATTCTTTCCTTTTTTTTTTTTTTTAAGAACAGGGATTTTTTCAGAAGAAATGACCTATTATCTTCCTTTTCCAAAACATTTATACCTCCATCTTTAGGTATTTGTTCAATAATTTTTAGGTAGAACAGTTCTTCTGATTATATTTACTACAGTATTGAATAAAATTGATTTAATAACATTTTTCTCCTTCTTTGGTGTTCTATCTTATTCTGTCTTAGCTTGGCTGTTTTCCATTAAATTTGAATGAACATTTCTCCCTGGCCTATTCTCCACAAACTAACTTGGGCTTATAGCAATTGCATGTGCATTATTCCAAAGTGACTAAGTATCATAGGACCACATGTGATAATGGACAAAATAATTGTTGTCGCATTAAAATTGGCTATCAGGCTAGCTTAAAGAAGCTGACAAGGTTGAATATGGAGTGCCTTCAGGAAGTTTTAAATTCAATCTAAATGAAATTAATTTAAGTACTAGTAGAATCACAAAGATAAGATTATACCTTACTACAATTTTCCCAAATAAAATTTCCTTTTAGAATTTGAGCAAAGTTTAAAACAAATACTTTTTTAAAAAGTTAGACAACTCTTCTTTTTCACTTAAAACACTTTCTTTTGTATTAGTGTTATTAGTATTTATAACTCTTCATTTAAAAGTGATATTTAGCCACAATAGATTAATCTTACATGATTTTAGAAGGTTTTCATCAGTTTTCAGATTGACATATAAGGCAATTATTTCTAATCTCTAAAAAACTGGATTGTTTCCAAAAAATACTTGAGTATAGAGAAATCTACCTGAACAAAGGACAGAATCCAAACTATTTTTCACCAATAATACAGTCACTTTGTTGTTGTAGTTATGTGCCATCGAGTCGGACCCAACTCACAGCGACCCCTCCTTGGGTTTCCAAGGCAGTATCACTACAGTCACTTAGCAGATGTAAATACAAGTTTAGGAAGTGGCACTTCCAGTCACTGCTGAGTATCTTTTATTAAACTGACGTTCTTGCATGTTGTTGTTGTTGTTATGTGCCGTCAAGTCAGACCCGACTCATAGCGACCCTCCTTGGGTTTCCAAGGCAGTATCGCTACGGAAGTAGATTGCCCCATCTTCCTTCCGAGGAGTGGCTGGTGGGTTTGAACCGCCAGCCTTCTGGTTAGCAGTCAAGTGCCTTAGGCACTATGCTACCAACGTTCTTGCATACAACAACATAAAATACTAGAAAAACTTCTTTTAAAAAAATCTGTTAAAGGCATAGGATAGCGACCAGATTCTGAAGGGGAGTCAACACTTAGAAGAACAGAAAGGCACAGTGTGAGTTCACCACTTTACATGGCTCTGTTTTGGTTACCAGGAGCCGCTCTGCCAGGAATATACCACAAATGGGATGCTTGAACAAACAAGAGTTTATTCTTACAATTTGGAGGCTTAAAGTCTGAGTTCAAAGTGCCAGGCTCTAGGAGCTGGGTGAAAGCCCTTCAACCTTGGGCTTCAGCTCTACCTCCTGCTACCAGCTCACTGAAGCTAGAGGCTTTTCTTCACTCAGACTGCTGCTGGCTGCTGAGACTGACAAGCCCAAGGTTGACAAGCAAAAAGGCACAGTGCCAACGTTACCAAACCACATGGCAGGCCATTCATTCAAGTCCATTGAAAGTCCCAAGGTCAACAGAGCATGGCAGGCTGCTGAACAATGACACGACCACATACAGGGTTCAAGCGTGCCATAACCTAGAGACCATTCCCAAAGCTGCTTCTTATATACAGGAAGCAGACCATATCCCTAAGGCAGCTACTCAGTTGCTTGTGGTAGATCCCACCATGGAGTTGATTGCCAGTCTCATCATGGGGAATAACTACCACAAGCTGCCCAGCCACTCAATCAGGCCTAGCCAAGTTCACACCCAACTATCACCGGTTCTTAGCCTGAGATTTGGTCCAAGTCCATGCAGTGTGGGATAGCTAAAATTCTGTTAGAAAATGTGCAATATTTCTGTCTTGTTAAACCAAAAGTCGAATTTCAGGGCAACCATAGATGATGGAAAGGGAGAACGGAAATCATATAAAGGAAAGAACCAGAGGAAAAAGCCTAAATACTGTGTTTAAACTCTACCCAAATCTCTGGCTAATCATTGAGCCATACTGTCTCAAACACAAACCTCATCAAAGGCTAAAAGAACTGAACTAAGATTTGAGTTACTACTCATTGCAAGAAAGTTCAAGTCTGCTCAACCCAGATCAGTTTGAGTCTAACAACTTAATTTCTCATTTAAAAAGAAATCAGCACTCTTGGAGGCATAGAATAGAATCCATAGTTTCCATAACAAAATACCTATAATGTCCAGGTTGAAGTTCAAAATTATTTGACAAACACACATACACATACATTCACACAATAATAGGAAAATGTGATCTATTTTAATGAAAGAAGTAATTTACAGAAATTAAAATTTTAAGATGACTTGATGCTGTTTTTGTTAGGCATCACTAAATTGGTTCTGACTCGTTGCAACTCCATGTACAACAAAGCAAAACACTTCCCTGTCCTGCGCCATCTTCCCAATCATTGCTATGCTTGAGCCCATTGTTGTAGCCACTACGTCAATCCATCCCATTGAGAACCTTATTTTTTTTTTAACTGACCCTCTACTTTACCAAGCACGATGTCCTTCTTCAGTGAATGGTCCCTCCAAATAACATGCTAAGTACATAAAACAAAAGCTCACCATCCCTGCCTGATTCCAAGGAGCATTCTGGTTGTACTTCTTTCAATACAGATTTGTTCCTTCTTTTGGCAATAGACGGAATATTCAATATTCTTCCCCAACACCATAATTCAAAGTCATTGTTCTTCAGTCTTCCTTATTCACTGTCTAGCTTTCATACACTTATAAGGCAATCGAAAATATCATGGCCTGGGTCAGGTACATCTTAATCCTCAAAGTGACATCTTTGCCTCTTAACACTTTAAAGAGAGACCTTTTGCAGCAGATTTGCCCAGTGCAGCATATTGTTTGATTTCTTGACTACTGCTTCCATAAACGAACATTGGTTGTGGAACTAAATAAAATGAAATCCTTAACAACTTCAATCTTTTCTCTGTTTATCATGATGTTGTTTATTGGACCAGTTGTGAGGATTTTTGTTTTGTTTATGTTGCAGTTAATTCATAAAGAAGGTCACAGTCTTTGATCTTCATCAGTAAGTGCCTCAAGTCCTCTTTGCTTTCAACAAGCAAAGTTGTGTCATCTGCATATTGAACGTTGTCAATGAGACTTCTTCCATTCCTGATGTCACATTCTTCATATAGTCTTCACATAGTTGGATTATTTGCTCAGCATTAAGATTGAATAAGTATGGTGAAAGGATACAACCCTGGTGCATATGTTTCCTGATATTAACCCATGCAGTATCCCCTTGTTCTGTTCAAATGGCTACCTCTTGGTACAGGTTCCACAAGAGTACAGCTAAGTGTCTGGAATTCCCATTCTTTGCAATGTTCTCTATAATTTTTTTGTGATCCACATAGTCAGATGTCTTTGCACAGTCAACAAAAACAGGTAAACATGTTTCTAGTATCCTCTGCTTTCAGCCAAGACCCATCTGACATTAGCAATGATATACTTCATTCCACCTCCTCTTCTGAATCTGGCAAGATGACTTTGGAATTTTCAAAAATGATTTTTTTTAAGCATCTCGGACAAGTTTCCTGGCTCAGCAATGATCAACAACATGCTCTTGTATGTATGCTATATGAGATAAAGGAATATATACTTAGGATTGGAAATAATAGTAGAAAA
>NW_006921887.1:3591909-3593882 GCF_000298275.1 Orycteropus afer afer
CTGTAGTGATACTGCCTCAGAAACCCAAGGAGGGGTCGCTATGAGTCGGGGCCGACTCGACGGCAAATAACAACAACAACAACAAGTCTTTATGGAAGCAGAGTGCCTCATCTTTCTCCCGTGAAGGAGCTAGTGGGTTCAAACTGCCAACTTTTTGACCAGCAGCCAAATGCTTTAACCACTGCATTACCAGAGGTCCTGAACTTAATGATAGATCAATAAAAATTATCGAATTTGAAGAACACAAAGAACAAAGATTGAAAACTGTTTACAGAGCATCAAGGACATGTGCAACTGTAGCAAAGGATCTAACATACGTCTAATTAGAGTCCCAGAAAGGTATAAGGAAGATAATGGGACCCAAAAGACATTTAAAAAATACCAGCTAAAAATTTCCTAACTTTGGTGAAAGATTTAAATCTACAGATTCAAGAAGTTCAGTAAATGGCAAATGAAGTGAAACATAATAATAAGTAATAATAAAAATAAACCTACGCACATCATTGTCAAATTATTGACAACCAAAGATCACAAGAAATTTGAAAACAGCCAGAGAAAAATGACATATGACAGTCACATGTCAGTTAATGTCCATGATACATTCTGAGAAATAGGATGTTATGTCATTTAGACATTGTGTGAACATATTGGAGTCTGCTCTTAGTTTTTTTAAAATCATCTCGGACAAGTTTCCTGATTCAGCAATGATCATCAACATGCTGAGAGGGATTTGCTTTTGGGCTTTGTCCTCAGTCCATCTCACTAGCAATTTCTCCATACCTGATATAGGTCTCTCTCACATTTTCTTTAGTCTTGTAAGTTTCAGTGGAATCAATCCTTTAACAGCTTAGAGCATTTGTTCCTTATTTTTGAGGATTATTGTGATTGTCGAGTGTGACATGCCTAAATTACAAGCAACAGTATTCACTGATTTTAAACTTTTGTGTTGTTTAATAACATTTTATTTCCTACCAAATCGATGCTTCTCCTTTTGCCTCTTGCTTCTGCTCTCACTGGCACTGGTTTGGTGTATTTTGGAGCCATGGTGAACTTCATGGTAATATTTTTGGAAGAAATTAAATAGAGAGATAATGCTAAAACACTCAAGGGACATGATACACAAGATTGGATGCTGCTGCCTATGTCAAAGATTACACTGTTAAATGTTAAAGTTTTTAGATAGAAAGTACAGTACAATATATACATAAGCCAGTAACATAGGCATTTACTATGACTACACATATGTATTATATGTTATATGCGTACTGTATCATTATATGCCTGCCAGCACAATCACTTTGTATATAAGAGACATAAGATACACATGTTGTGTGCTAGAAGCTGTTGTATTTGTTATGTCCCATTATCCAATCAGGATTTATGAATGCTATTATAGCTGCTCCGCAGAAGGAAGATGGGACAATCTACTTCCATAAACATTTAACCTTGGAAATCCAATGGAGGTCGCTATCAGCTGGAATTGACTTGATGGCAGTGGGTTTGGTTTTTAGTATTATAACCTTATGTGACCACAGATGTGTATGCAGTCAGATGATTTAGGCAACTTCCAACCACATGTATGTCTGTATGTCTGTGGTCCAAACCCTTATAAACCTACTAAATTAAAAATTCAAGGTACATATAATGGTTTGTAATAACAAATAATAAACAGGTTCAACTTTGCAATGTACATAAAAATATTACCATTACTGTATTATTATGTTAAAAGGAGTTCTTGGTGCAGTGGGTAAGGCATTTGGCTGTTAACCAAAAGGTCAGCAGTTCAAATACACCAGATGAGACAACCTAATTCCATAAAGATTTATAGCCTTGGAAACTCTCTGAGTTACTCTGAGTTGGAATTAACTTGATGGCAATAGGTTTGGTATTTGTTTTATTATACTGAAGATATTTTAGTGTATCTGGAAATGCTTCTTTAATGTTTTTTTATATATAGAAAGGTACATTATATA
>NW_006921887.1:3594284-3596081 GCF_000298275.1 Orycteropus afer afer
GTCTTCCTTATTCATTGTCCAGCTCTCACATGCATACAAGGCAATTGGAAATATCATGGCTTGTGTCAGGCACACCTTAGTCCCCAAGGAGACATCCTTGCTCCTCAGCACTTCAAACAGTTCCTTTGCGGTTGACTTTCCCAATGCTATTATCCCTGTCAGCCGCAGGGATCCAGGTGAGGAGAGGGAACTCAGGCATGCCCAAAGCAGCAGGGTGGGAGAGCAGGAGAAAGGGGATTAAAAGCCAGGAACCTGGACAGAGGAGCAGTCAGCCGCAGTGACCCAGGTAAGGGGGGTACGAGACCTTTCCAACAGGGAGACAAACTTGTCTGTCAGTTTGTCCTACCGTGGTGATGTGTTGATGTGAGTTTTGAGGCTGAGCCACTGGTGTTTCAAACCCAGCAAGATGCACATGGTTCACAGGTATCAGCCTAGCTTACAGACTGAGACAGACTAGGAAGAAGGAAGAGGCCATCCACTTCTCAAAGAATTGGCCAGGGAAAACCTTATGAATAGCAAAGAAACATTACATATTATGTACTAAGAAAACATTTGACTAACTGACATTAGACACAAACTGTACCTGACTGTTCTGACTTAAGTACAAAGTTGACTTAAAGAAAGATTCAGGAATGGAACACATTTGTAATCTGAGGACTGTCTGCATATAATACAATGTTGTCACAAAATCCAAATCACATAACATTCTATTGCACAGAACAAATTTGTGGTGGTTATGTTTGTGTGTCGACTTGGCTGGGCCTGGTTGTCTGGCTGGGCAGCTGAATTTAGTTATTCCCCATGGTGAGATTGGTAATTAACTCCATGGTGGAATCTATTGGAGCAGCTGAGTAGCTGCTTTGGGTATGTGGTCTGCTTCCTGCATACAAGAAACAGCTTTGGAAATGGTCTCTAACTTATGGCATGCTTGAACCCTGCATGTAGCCATGTCATTGCTTAGGAGCCTGCCATGCTCTGTCGACCTTGGGACTTTCAACGGACTTGAATTAATGGCCTGCCATGTGGTTTGGTAACATTGGGACTGTGCCTTTTGACTTGTCAACCTTGGACATGTCAGTCTCAGCAGCCAGCAGCTGTCTGGGCTGGGAGCAGGAGGTAGAGCTGAAGCTCAAGGCTGAGGGGCTTTCACACCACCCCTAGAACCTGGCATTTTGAACTCGGATTCCTAGCCTCCCAAACTGTAAGAGAATAAACTCCTGTTTGTTCAAGCCATCCTATTTGTGGTATATATTCTTGTCAGAGGGCACTAGGTAACCAGAACAATATTGTGGACATTAAGTAGCACATGATTGCATATATAAAGGGGAACAATGATTCAAATAACTGCTGAGTTCTTATCAGAAACAATGAAAGTCAAAAAATTGTGGAACAATATTTTTAATGTTGAAAGAAAGAAGCTGCCAACCCAGAATTCTATATCTAGTAAAAATATCCCTCAAGGATAAAGATGAAATAAAGATATTTTTAGACAGAGGGGAAAAATTAAAAAAACTAACAGGATGTTTCTTCAACAAACCTTCACCAAACTGTTAAAGGAATTTCTTCAGGCTAAAGGAAATGACATCAGATGGAAACTTAGATATTTGGCAAGGATTGAAGAACACTGGGGAAGAGAAATGTTACAGATTTAATTGTGTCTCCAAAAAATATATATTGTCAATCCTAACTCCTACACTTGTGACTGTAATCCTATTTAGATATAGGGTTTTCTTGTTGTTGTTGTTGTTATGTGCCGTCGAGTCGGCCCCAACTCATAGCGACCCCTTCTTGGGTTTC
>NW_006921887.1:3597946-3599367 GCF_000298275.1 Orycteropus afer afer
CTTCCAACATCAAGTTAAAGCAAGGAACTCTTTTAGAATTATTAAGGATGATATTATCCCCAACTAAATTCACTTAATACATTTTGAAAGAAAAACTATTCATAATTAAGCAATTCTAGGGAATCCCCCAAGATTATGAAGCATGGAAGGCCAGTGACCCTCTTTCAGTAAATACCTTTCTTTGTCATTGCTGGGTCGCTTTTTTCCATATTTGCAAGTGATAGATGCCTCTTAACTAATCCAGCTTTATAATTTTGGGTAAAATCTTTCCAGCAGACCTATTTAGTTTTTCATAATGCAAGATTACCTTTACAAAATAACATTTTAATTTCCAATGTGTTTCTTAGAAACAGTGCTAGTATCACCAACTACAATCACCTAACATTGCATCTTTAAAATGTCAAATGTGCTAAAAAAAAATGCTGAATTCTTACAGATAATTATAAATCACCATCTATTGCTTAGTTGATGAACCCACATTCTTTGCGAAACTCTCAATTCCTTCAAACTCCATCACTTTGGTTATCAAATACTGCCTGATATACAATTATAGATAATTGATATAATATAGATACAGTACATGAATTTACAGCAATCCACCACAGTCTGGCAGTTTATCATACGACAGTTCCTTGTGTGTTGCTGTGATACTGGGAACTATACCACCAGTCAAATACCAGCAGAATCATTCAGAGTGGACTGCTTTCAACAGAGCTTCCTGACTACACAGACTAGGGGGCAAAGGCTTGGGAATTTATTTTGGAAAATTAGCCTATAAAAACTGTATGGCTCACCAAATATTGTCCAAGACTTTGACTCACTTACTTTAGACTTATAATCAGGAGGGACCGATCACTGAAGAAGGACTTCACGTTTGGTAAAGTAGAGGGCCAACAAAGGATAGGGAGACCCTCAGTGAGATGTATTTGGATTGACACAATGGCTGCAATAATGGACTCAAACATACCAATGATCATGTTCAATTCTGTTACATGTGGGGTTGCCATGAGTCTGAACCAACTTGATGGCAATTAACAATACTAGAAGTTGAACAAATGGAATGATAATTATGTTTCACAATTTGAAAAGCTGATTACATATTTATACCATGTTACAATTATAGATCTACTTTTCCTCTGAGATAAGGAAGGGGTACATTCTATTCATGCCTCACCTATAATAGTTACACATCTGAGACTTAAGCTGTAAGATGAAGTAGGACAGAATCCAGAACAATTCTTAGGTTTCTGGGTTTGGTATCCATATTAAAGATGGAACTATTCAACTAACATAAGAGAATCAAGTGGAAGAAAAGTGAAGAGTATGATTGAGGACATTGCTTTTGAAGTGCAATGAAATTGTTCTGCAGCTAGATGAAATAATTGTAATGGAAAGGATGATTCAAGAGTCATCAGTGCACA
>NW_006921887.1:3604237-3606241 GCF_000298275.1 Orycteropus afer afer
GACATGAGACAAAGTATATGTGAACTGCTGTATGAAAAGTGAATTTACTCTGTAAATCTTCACCCAAATCCTAATTAAAAAAAAAAAAAGAGTCATCAGTGCACACGTAATAATTGAATTTCCAGCTGTGATTATTCAGAAAACTGTAAGGACTAAAAGGAGAATGCCAGAATTGGAGCCCTAGTACACACCATTGTGTAATAGGCAAATGAAGAGCAGGAAGCCCAAAAGCATGGAAAAGAATAACCAGGAAATGGGAGTAAAGTGGAGAGAGTTATGCTATTAAAATCCACAGGAAGAGAGGGCATTGGCAAGAGGATCTCTAATAGAGCAAAACAAATAGCTACTTATTCAGCACAATCTTGTCAATGCTGAACAACCATGTGCTTTTAAATTCTTAGCTTAACAAGTCTTTAGTTACCACCCAAAGGGTAAGATCAGAAATTTACAGGTGACTGGAGCTCTGGTAGCATAGTGCCTAAGGCACTTGACTGCTAACCAGAAGGCTGGTGGTTCAAACCCATTAGCCACTCCTCAGAAGGAAGGTTGGGCAATCTACTTCCGTAGTGATACTGCCTCGGAAACCCAAGGAGGGGTGGCTATGAGTCGGGTTCAACTCAACTGCACATAACAACAACAACATGGCCGTGAGTGGAAATTGTCGGCACCTAACAACAACAACACAGCAACTAGACTCTAGAAAAAAAGACAGATTTAAGAAATTAGAAAGGTTCACTGTTTTGGTGACTTCATGCCATTTGAACAGAAATACCACAGGTGGATGGCTATAACAAACCAGAGTTTATTCTCGTATAATTTTAGAGGCTACAAGTCCAAGTTCAAAGTGCCAGGCTCTAGGGGTAGGGTGAAAGCCCCTCGACCTTGGGCTTCAGCTCTGCCTCTTGCTCCCGGCCCACTGAAGCTAGAGGCATCTCTTCACTCAGGCAGCTACTGGCTTCTAAGGCTAACAAGCCCAAGGTTGACAAATAAGAATGGCACAGTCCCAAGATTAGCAAACAATGTGGTAGACCACTAATTCAAGTCCAGAGACAGTTCCAAGATCAGCAGAAAACATGGCAGGCTGCTGAATGAAAACTTAACAGCATGCAGGGTCCAAGAGTGCCAAAAAGCTATAGGCCATTCCTAAAGCTTCTCTTTATATACTGGGAACAGACCATAACTCTAAGGAAGTGACTTAGCTGCTCACAGTAGATTCCACCATGGAGTCGATTACCAGTCTCACCATGGGGAATACTACACCAGCTGCCCAGCCACTCAAAACCAGGCCCAGCCAAGTTGACACATAACCTTAACTACCACAGTCAACAAACAAGTGAATTTTGCATGGACATAAAATTTTGTGCGCCTTAGTTTCCTTCAATTGCAATAGGAGCGCAAAGTCAGTTAATACTTACTTTGCTGAAATTCATTATTGAATATTTTTATTTGGCATCCCACCTGCTACAACAGAGATGCCAATGAACTATTGGGATAAGAAGAAATTAACTTTTCTTTTTTGCATTCAGCAAAACATAGAATCTGAAAGTCTTTCCAACCCTTAGGGACCTGGTTAGACAGCATTTCCATAGCCATGCAAATGGCTAAAGTAATGGACTGTGCTGAAACTCTGAGTAATGAGGGGTGTGACAAAGGATTGTAAATTTACGTAGAAAGAAGTACTTTTTCTTCATTATTATTAAATGTTTACTGTGCACCATAGTCTTCATGGCATCATTAGGTATGAAGTGTATTATACCAGCCACTCCTCGGAAGGAAGGTTGGGCAATCCTATTTCCGTAGTGATACTGCCTCGGAAACCCAAGGAGGGGTCGCTATGAGTCGGGCCGACTCAACGGCAAACAATAACAACATGCCCTAACTCACTGCCATCAAGTAGTTTCTGACTCATATGGACCCCTGTTGGCTTTCCGAGGCTGTAAATCTTTACAGAAGTAGAGACTTCGGTCTTCTTTCCATGGACCAAGCTGGTGGGTTTGAACCACT
>NW_006921887.1:3606606-3611917 GCF_000298275.1 Orycteropus afer afer
CTTAGCTGGCCAGCAGCAGGGTCCCATGAGCAAGACCTAGCCGCCTGGCATTCAGACCAGAGAATCCCCCAGACATTGCATGGACTTGGACCCATCTATAGCCTCTCTGGGTCCCAGGCTGCAACTGGAGAGGAAGGATGAGGATGGTTTCTACACCGGCTCCAAAAGTCAGTTTTGACTTCCAAGGTTCCATTACATACCTATAAACTGAGGGCAAATATGCATTGTAATTGTCCCATTACGGTAAAGATGGAGTGACATATTTGAAAGGAAAAGTATGCCACATTATAGCACGCCCGGCTCTTCGTGAAATGAAAGCTTCGGGACTGTTGCTGCAGACCGACATAAGTACCTGGCAGGGAGTTTCTAAGCACCAGAGTGGTGTGTGAAACCAGATCCTAGAAATCTATTCAAACACTTTTTTATTGTCCTAAACCCCAACAAAGAAACAAGAGCCACAAGTTTGCATGGAGGGCTTGTCTTTCGCTGGAGGATTTTTCGGCTAAGGGGTTCCAAGGGTGGATGTTGGTTGGGACAATCGGTGGAATAACGCCAGTCACTCGGTTTCTCTCCGGGGACCGTGGCAGAGGCTCCGGCCGGCCGGGCGTCCTGCTGCCTTTGACAGGCGGGCGCTGCGCGGGGCGGGACTCCCTGGCCCTTGGAGTGGTCGACTTCCACTTGTCCTTCCCAGGCCTCTCCTACTTCCTTTCCCATCCGTACCCCCGGCCGCCCGCCCAGTCCTGGTGCGGGAGTTCGCGCCTCGCGCAGGGACCCATCCGCCTCCCCGCGGGAGCGAAGAGGTGAATTCCTGCAGGACTAGGAGTGCCAAGAGCGAGGAGCAAGACGGGAAATTGCAAAAGTCCGCGCCCCTCTGCCCTCCCCCGTCTCTTTCCCGTAACGCCCGCCCCTCGGCGCTCACCCCGCAAGTGATTCATAGCCCCGGCGTGGGGCCGCCTCGCACCGCCTCACAGGCGTCCGCACCGCAGGCCCCGCGTCCCCCGCCGCCTAGGACTCGGCCCGGCTCGGAGCCCGACCCCGAGGTGTGAGTACCCCCGCGCTCTGCGCCCAGGCTTCACCCCTCTCGCCCCCCGCGGTCACCTTCCCACGCGGGGCCCGGGCGCGGCCAAGACGCTCGGGCAACTTGGCAGCCCCGCGGGGCGGGACGCGACCAGAAGCACAGCCGCCGGCCTCCCGTTGGCGGAGCCGCGTATGCTTTGGCTCTGTGTCCAGCCTCCTCTGAGATAGTCCTTCTAGAGGTTACTGCCTCTGGCCTGCCCACCTGGTGGGTAAACATTACAGAGTAATTCACTTAAAGGTGTACACTGCAGGGCCCCGCCACTTGACGGCCACGTCTCTTGGCTCACCCTCAAACAGTAGGTGAATGATTATAGAATTAAAGTTCCCAACTAATGACTTGTGCCTCCTTTTCATCCTTCACCAAGGATCTGTCTAGGAGCTGTGGTAGCATAGTGCCTAAGGCACTTTACTGCTAACCAGAAGGCTGGCGGTTCAAAGCACCAGCCACTCCTTGGGAAGGAAGGTTGGGCAATCTGCTTCCATAGTGATACCACCTCAGAAACCCAAGGAAGGGTCGACTATGAGTCGGGTCTGACTCGATGGCACATAACAACAACCACCACCATAATTTGGGAGCTCTGGTAGCGTAGTGTCTAAGGCACTCGACTGCTAACCAGAAGGCTAGCGGTTCAAACCCACCAGTCACTCCTCGGAAGGAAGGTTGGGCGATTACTTCCATGGTGATACTGCCTCGGAAACCCAAGGAGGGGTCGCTATGAGTCGGGTCTGACTCGACAGGCATGTAACAACAACAACAACTGGTTGTGCAGTGGTTAAGGCGTTCGGCTGCTAACCAAAAAGGTCGGTGGTATGAACCCACCAGCCTCTCTGTGAGGGAAAGTCTCCTTCCGAAAAGATTTACACACTTGGAAACATTATGGGGCCATTCTGTTCTCTCCTCAGGGTCACTATGACGAGGAATGGGCTCACCCTCAGTGGGTTTTTGGTTTCAGCAGTTAACTGGCTCCCCAGCATCATGACCTGACCTAGCTGCTCCCGCTCCTCCCCCTTCCGGAATGCAAGTATCTCCCTCCACTTCCTCCCTACCTAGACCTAGAAGCGGGAAATGCTTAGGCGCAGGTGGGGGGACGAAATCCCCTCAACTCTGCAAGGGTGTCTGGGGCCTCTTACTCACTTCTCTGCACAAAGTAGCACATAGACTTAGGAGGCTGGGCATCAGGACTCTTGCTTTTGTAACTGCCCCCTGCAACCCTTTTTATAGACAAGAGACATGGAGGGACTCAGGGGCTTGTCCAAACCGTATAGCTAGCATGTTGTTGTTGTTAGGTGTCCAAAGAGTAGAGATTTTCAACTCATAATGATTGCTTGTGACAGAGTAGAACCTCCCCATAGGGTTTTCCTAGGCTGTGTGTTTGTCTGGTAACCTGAAAGATCAATCAGCTATTGGAGTCCCCCAGCGCTGAACAAGAGAAAGATGTGGCAATTTGATTCTGTAAAGATTTCAGCCTTGGAACCCTTATGGTGAGGTTCTACTCTGCCCTACAGGGTCACTGTGAGTCGGAATCAACTCAAAGTCACACAAAAGCAAGAGTCTTTACAGAAGCAGACACCCAGGTCTTCTGCTGCACTCAGCAAGGTTAAGTGGAAGGAGTTTAAACTGGAAGGTTAGCAACAAAGTGCTGTCTTTTACTCCACCAGGGCTCCTTTGAAGTAGCGTTGTTGTTGTTGTTGTGTGCCTTCCATCCGTTCCAACTCCTAGTGACACTGGAGGACAAGTAAAATTGCCCATAGGGTTTCCAGCCAGAAGGCCGGTGATTCAAACCCACCAGCCACTCCTCAGAAGGAAGACTGGGCAATCTACTTCCATAGAGACGCCACCTCAGAAACCCAAGGAGGGGGCGTTATGAGTCAGAACCGACTCGACGGCAGTGAGAGAATCTTTATCAAAGCAGACTGCCATATCTTTCTCCCTCTGGAGGGGTTGGTGGATTCAAACCTAGCCTTTCAGTTAGCAGCCAAGGGCTAACCAGTTAGCTACCAAGGGCTGGCATGTTGTTGTTGTTGTTGGTGGTGGTAGGTGCCGTCGTATGTGACTCATAGTGACCCTACATATAACAAAATGAAACACTGCCCAGTCCTGTGCCAGCCTCACAATCCTTGCTATATACGTGAGCCCATAGTTGCAGTCACTGTGTATTTTGAGTGCCTTCCGACCTGATGGGCGCATCTTCCAGCACTTATTGGACAGTGTTTCAGCGCTAGTCATAAAATTTTCCAGTAATATATCAGCGTTTCACTGCTTGTTCATGAGGTTTTCACTGGCCAATTCTTCTTCCTTCTTCCGAGGGCTAGCATGATGGGGCTGAAATCGGAGCCTAGGTCTTCCATGGCAGTGTTTTCCCACCACACCCAGGTTCCTTCCTTGATGATGCTTGAGGTATTGGCCTTCTGTCTGTCTGTCCATCCATCCATCTATCCATCCATCCATCCCACAGGAGGCATCTGTGTGGAGGATGCAAATGCTTGGTGCCACTGAGAGGCTACTCAGTAACTGACCTACTTTGAAAACACTTTGTGAACAAGCCTCTTCTCCAACTCGTGAGTTGGAGTAAATGGGGGTTGATGTAGGCAAGGGAAAGAAGCTTTGGTGTCACAGTGGTTAAAGCATCAGCTGCTAACCAAAAGGTCAACAGTTCAAACCTACCAGCTACTAATCAGGAGAAAGGTGAGGGAGAAAGCTGAGGTAACCTGCTTCTGTAAAGATGTTTACAGACTTGGAAACTCTATGGGACAGTTCTACTCTCTTACAGGGTTGCTGTGAGTTGGAATCGGCTCTATGGCAGTGGGTTTGATTTGGGTTTGGTAGCCAGGGGAGAGGATGGAATCCAATGTGGGATATTTAACTTGATCTAGAAGGAACTCTGGTCAAGGATAAAGAGCGTTGGTTCTAAGGCTGACTTTGGGACTTCGTTCAATTACTTATTGCCTCTTAGTCTCAGTTTCTTTATCTTTAAAATAATAATGGTTTATCCTTACATGCTAGCTTATTTAAGCTTCACCAGGGAGGTTGATTGACATCTTCATCTTATCAATGATGAAACAGAGACCCAGAAAGGTTAAATAACTTGTCTGTAGTCACACAGCTAGCAAATGACAGAGGGAGGATTTGGTTTTTCAGTCTTGGCTGTTAATCACTATGGTATACCTCAAACTCTAGGACTCCTAATACAGTGGACCTGGAGGCACTGCGTCACTGTTGTCCTGCTTTGTCTTTCTCCTGGGCTGCTTTAAAAGTTCTCAGAGACCTTGAGTTTGAACGGTCCCACCCAGTCATCGTAGCTAGGGGTTCTCCAGCTTAGCTGTGCCTCAAAATTATTCCTGGAGCTTTTGAAAAACGCATGCCACTGGACCCCAACCATAGCTACCTCTTCATAATCTTCAGGAGTGTAGATTGGCTCTCCTTCAGTAGTATTGGTATGCCTCTAATGACAGGGAACTTACCACCTACCATTTCATTGCTGGACAGAGCTCATTCACAGCTGTAACTTGCTTCTTTGGGAGTTACATTTGGCCCTAGTTTTGCGTCCTGGTGTCCCCATGAATGTGTCCAAGCCTTTTGCACCACAAGAAGCTTTAACAGAAAGCATTTGTTTTAGGGTGTCCAGCTGGGACTCAGGCCACACCCAGGAGAACCCTTATCCACTGGCTCTCCCTCCTTCTTCCCTCTTCTTGAACAGACTGGGGACACCTGCATGGATGCCTGGAGCTATTCCAGGGTCCTCCACTGTTTCTTGTAACTACCTTGTCCTGAGGAAAGAAACAGGTCAGAAAACTCACTGTCGTTTTGAGAGAGGAACCAGTGATAACATGATCTGACGTTGGCAAAGGATGGGTTTTCCTCTGGAAACTGGGCTGGGGTGTTGCTGACTCCGGCAGAGGAAACCTTATGACTGCCCTCTCGCTCACTTACAGGAACAGCGAGCTTTGGCTCTCCTGCCCCTGGGGAAGGAAGTCCTTAATTTTTGAAAAAGTCTAATAAACAAAAACACAATGATATGGCCTTTCTAGAGAAAGCCCAAATGAGCTTCCCTGTAGCTGCAGAAAGACAGCCTTTCTTTCCTAGCGGCTTCGTCTGTCTTCGCAGCCTGCCTGCCTTCCTCATTTTAGCTCTCTGGGCCCTTCAGCATTTATTTACTCCAGGTTATCTGTGTCTGTGTTTTGTTTGATGTTTTAAAAATAATATAGGTAATAAATAAACATGTTGCTGTTACTA
>NW_006921887.1:3612467-3613774 GCF_000298275.1 Orycteropus afer afer
CTCTTTCCTTTGTTGTATATGTGCGTGGTTTAGAATTATTCAGCATTAACTACAATGCTCCAGAGAAGATTGTACGCTCATCTTTATGCTCACTTGGGAGATTTTCTGTGGCCTTGAATGCTGGAAGTAATCTTAAGTCAAAGGGTTTGTCTGTTTTTCAACTTGGTAAATACAACAGTCTAAATTGCACCCTTCTTTTTTTCCCCCACATATAGTAATTTAAACTCAGTTCATGAGAGTCTATTTCACCTCACCTCATCTATTTAATACTAGCTAGTAACTTTTTTTTTTTTTTTCCGTTTTCAAATCTGGTAATGAGTGAAACACAGTATTACATTTTAATTTGCATTTTGCTAGCTACTACTGAGATTTTTTAAAAAATCCATACTCACTGCCATTGAGTTGATTCTGACTCACAGCAACTCCCATTGGATTTCTGAGGCAGTAAATCTTCACAGAAGTAGATTCCTCCATCGTCTTTCCCTGGAGCACCTGGGGGGTTTGAACTGCCGACCTTCTGGTTAGCAGTCAGTGCTTTAGGCACTGCACCACCAGAGCTCCTTGAGATTTCATTTGTCTCTCTGTTGATGGGTTCATATCCTTTGTCCATTTTTCTATCAGGTTTGTTTTCTTATTCCTATTTATTGCAGAAGTTTTGTACAGGTTCTGAATCTTAATCCTTTGTTATGGATGATGTAAACATTTCTTCCTGTTTAACACTTTTGTCTTTAACTACCTTGAACTGTATAGAAGTTTGAGGTGTTTGTGTAATCAACTCTGCAAACCTGTTCATTTATCAAGGTCTTTTTCACCTGATAAATATTTTGAAGTTACCTTATTTTCTTCTGATAATTTTATTATTTTGGTTTTATATTTAGCTTTTTAAACCTTCGGATAATTTTTGTTTAAGTTGAAAGGTAAGGATGTAACTTAATTTTTTTTTTCTGAAAGTTGTAGCCAGTTGACCCCACACCATTTATGTAATAGTACATTCTTTTCTCAACTGATTTGCTATTTTGTTTTTATCATACAATAAATCTCTATTTATATAGAGGTCTGTTTCAAGACTCTCTTCTGTTTAATTGACCTTTTTAAAAATCTCTTCTTATGCCAAAACGATACTGTGTTAACTCCTATAGCTTTATATTTCTATTTCTAGTAGAATATATTTGCCGTTTTCTTTCAAAACTATTTTTTTTAGTAATTCTTGAACATTTTCTCTTTTGTATAAACTTTACAAACAGCTTGTCAAATTTAATAAAATCCTGTTGGAATTTTTTGTAAAGACTTCATTGTGTTTATAATTG
>NW_006921887.1:3617339-3619098 GCF_000298275.1 Orycteropus afer afer
ATATAGGTCTGACAGCTGTAAAAGGAAAGAGAAAAGAAGGAAGACTGAGAAGGAAGGGCTTCTAGCTGCAGTGCAGTTCTGAGAAAGTTTTGGCCAGGCCACGATGAAAGGTTATGGGTTAGAGGAATCTCATGTTGAGCAGAAATGGCTTGGCTCCATCCTTGGCTGAGAGCAGCTTTGTAGGGCTGTGAACTTAGATGTGACTGTGCAGTGGATCCAAACATGCAGCGAGTTCTTTTTCATATGTGAGTTTATTTATTTCATTGTTGTTGTGGAGAATATACACAGCAGCACATATACCTATTGGACATTTGCTACATTTAGTGACAGTGATTATATTCTTTGAGTGGTGTGAGCATTCTCACCCTCTTTTTCTGAGTTTTTCCTTTCCTTCCCCATTAACATAAATTTACTGTCCCCTGAGATTCCTATCTAATGTTTCCAATTGTCCATTTGATCCATGTAGATAGTCCTTAAAAAAGCATAATGCTAAAGGCAACCATTTTTTACTGGTTAAGCTAAACTGTTGTTGGCTAGAATGGCCAGACTTTGTCATATTGTAAGAAGGGGTCATTCCCTGGAGAAGGATATCACTGTAGGTAAAGTGGAGGATCAACGAAAGTGGGGAAAGCCCTCAACAAGATGGATTGGCACAGTGGCTACAACGATGGGCTCAGGTATAGCAAGGATCATGGAGCTGACACAGGACTGGGCAGTGTTTTGTTCTGCCGTGCATAGGGTCGCTATGAGTCAGAGATGACTTGATGGCCCCTAACAACAATAACATTGTTGGATTTTAAGAAGACTTCAGGGGACCTTTTTGGCTTAAGGTTTAAAGATTATCTCAGGGCAATAGTTGCAGGGGTTCATCCAACCTTCAAGGCTGTAGGAAATCTGGAGTCCATGAGAATTTGAAATTCTGTTCTACATTTATCCCTTTTGATGAGGATTATTTTATGGAATCTTTGATAAAATGTTCAGTAATGATAGTCAGGTGCCATCCAGTTCATCTGCTGTCATGACAAAGGAGGTAGTTCACAAAGACAGACAGCACACATTCCATATCCTTCTCCTGTTCAGCAGAGTCTTCTGAAGGGAGCTCTGCATGGCATAGCTGCATGGTTACCGTGGTTCTCTTCCAAAGAACTGTTTGTATTCAGAAACTTAGTTTTTCACTTAACAATTTTTGGATGTTCTTCCACATTAGCACATGGATCTATTTCATTCTTTTAAACAGTTGCATAGTATTCCTTTGCAGCAACGCACTGTAATTAAATTTCTAATGCCTTTTGACAGACTTTTGGATTATTTTTATATTTCCTTAGTACAACAGCACTAAAACACACACACCCTTTATCTTATCTGTAGTAGAGTTTGAGAAATGGAATGTCTGAATGCATGCTAAAATTGTATTAGATATTACTAAATTGACTTCTGTGAACTTGCACTTTTTGACCACTGGTGAGTAACGTTGCCTGTTTCTCCAAACACTTACCAGTGTTGTCTATGTCTTAAGACTATGTCTTAAGACCTTCCTAAGCTTTGCCAATTAGATAACCACATATACACATACAGGCATACATTTACACACACACACATACACACCATTACTTTTAATTTACATTTATTTATTAGTGATATTGCCTGTTGTTGTTGTTGTTATGTGCCCTTGAGTCGGACCCGACTCATAGCGACCCCTCCTTGGGTTTCCAAGGCAGTATCACTACGGAAGTAGATTGCCCCATCTTCCTTCCGAGGA
>NW_006921887.1:3619553-3645147 GCF_000298275.1 Orycteropus afer afer
ACTATGCTACCAGAGCTGACACTTAGGCAGATTATTAAAAAAAAATATTTACCCATGTTTTGTTCTAGTCTTTTTAATGGTCTTATTTCTAGTATCAATATATCTTCATCTGGAATTTATGTTGCTGAAGGGAGTGAGGCAATAGCAATAATGATAAAGTTAACATTAACTGCATTTACTATGTGTTCTTGTCATCCCGTTTAGTCCTTATGCCAATCCTATGAAGTAAATTCTTTTATTCCCATTTTACAGAAAAGGAAATTGAGGCCTAGATGGGATAAGTAACTTGCCCATGGTCATATAGTAAATAAATCTCAGATCGGGGATTTAAGCCTAAGCAGTTTTATGTCAGAGCCAGCATACTTACAATTAGAGCTTTCTTTTCACGCCAATGTCCAAGTTACTGTTATTTCTGTACCATTTTGAGAAAATCTACCTTTTGCCATATGATCTGAAGTATCACTGTAAGGATAGGACCTGCATAATCTTTGGATACAGCATATTCCTTGGATCAAATATTCCATTCATCTTTTTGGGTTCACTTATGACTCAGCTTTAACCATAGCCAGTGTGATAAATTCCAGGAATCTTTAACTGTATATTGCTTAATACAACAAAACTAAAACCAGCTGTGCCTGAGCCCACTGAGTGCCATAAATCAGGACTTACCTTGCAAAATTGGTAGAAACACTGACTTTTTACCCAGTAGGTAGACTCAAGGGGGGGGGGTATAAAGTTCTTGGACCTTTTTGTGAGGCATACATCCTGGTGGCCACACTTAATGAGGAAGGGGTGGTGGAACTGGAGGGAAAATCTTGTTAGTAATCCGTCTTATGCAGCATTGGAAGCCCTATCACAGTGGACTCCCTAATACATGACAGTCCTCTTGAAAAAGAAATAACTGAGCTCAAGACACATGGGGAAGCCTCCAAGAAGTGTCATGTAACAATTTGTGCTGTCTGCCAAGAACTCTTTCACGAGGTATACTCACCCAAGCATGAGTCCTTAATGAACAGTCTCTTTAAGACAGTACTTCTGCATGACGTCATCATGTCACCCAGCCAGTTTTGAAGAGTTTGGCAACACACCCACGTTCTTAGGAAGCAAATGACTATCATTATGCTGCTTCTCCTGGGGAGTATTTACAATGGCGGGACTTCCCAGGAATAAATATTTCAGTAATGACAGAATAAGCTGTGTTGGCAAAGAAGAGCAGTCTGATTTACTTTCAGAAGTTGTGTTTTGTTACTCATGTAGTACTTCTACTGAGGAATAGTCAAAGGCATTTTCATTGAGAACAAGATTTTGCAAAGCAGTAAAACTTGAGAGAAGTTCTACAAAATGAGCGGGCAGTTTTTCTTCTCTTTCCTTCCTTTTGCCCTTCATCACCAAGCTGGAATATCTGTGAAAGTTGCTGAATTAGGCAACACTTGACATCAGGAATCGTAGGAGGGAAGCTAACCGTCAGCTTCACATATGATCAAGCAGTAGAGCTTTCAGGTATTTACCTAATTATATTGAAAATATGTGTCCACATAAAAACTTGCACACAAATGTTTATTGAAGCTTTCTTTGTAATTGATAAAAATTGTAAGCAACTAAGATATCCCTGAAAGGTGAATGGATAGACAAACTGAGGTACATGGAAAAAAAAAAAAAATCACTGCCATCAAGTCAATTCTGACTCATAGTGACCCTTCCTTGGGTTTCCAAGGTGGTATCTCTACAGAAGTAGATTGCCCAGTCTTAATATCATGAAATATTATTCAGCAATAAAAAGAAATGGATTACCAAGCTATGAAAAGACATCGAGGAACCTTAAATGCATTTTGCTAAGTGGAAGAAGCCAGTCTAAAAAAGTGATATTCTGTATCATTCCAACTGTATGACATTCTGACAAAGGAAAAACTATAGAGACAATGAAAAGATGAGTGGTTGCCAGGGTGTTCTGGTTACCTAGTGCTGCTCTGACAAGAATGTACCACAAATGGGATGGCCTCAACAAACAGGAGTTTTTTCTCTTACAGTTTGGAGGCTTTAAGTCCGACTTCAAAATGCCAGTCTCTAGGGGCTGAGTGAAAGACCCTCGACCTTGGGCTTCAGCTCTGCCTCTTGCTCCCGGCCCACTGAAGTTAAAGGCATCTCTTCACTCAGGCAGCTACTGGCTGCTGAGGCTAACAAGCCCAAGGTTGACAAATAAAAAGGCACAGTCCCAATGTTACCAAACCACATGGCAGGGCATTAATTCAAGTCCATTGTAAGTCCCTAGGTCAGCAGAGCATGGCAGGCTGCTGAACAATGACATGGCTACATGCAGGGTCCAAGCATACCATAAGCTAGAGACCATTCCCCAAGGTTCTGCTTATATACAGGAAGCAGACCACATCCCTAAGGCAGCTACTCAGCTGCTCACAGTGCCTTCCACCATGGAGTTGATTACCAGTCTCATCATGGGGAATACTACATCAGCTGCCCAGCCACTCAACCAGGCCCAGCCAAGTTGACACAGAAACTGAACTACCACACAGGGGTTCACAGAGGAGGGAGGGATGAACAGGGGGAACACGGGATATTTAGAGCGGTAGAACTAGTTTGTGTGATACTGCAATGGAGGGCACATGACATTATGCATTTGTCAAAGGTCAACACAGCGTGAACCCTAGTGCAACCTACGACTTTAGAGATAATGCATCATTATTGGTCCATCAATTGTAGCAAACGTAGCAAGATGCCAATAATAGGAGAAACAGTGTGTATGTGGTGATGGGGAGGGTATGTGGGAGCTCTGTGTACTTAATGCACAATTGTTCTGTAAACCTGAAACTGCTCTTAAAAAAAGAAGAAACTTTCTTTATTGATTACCAGGGGTGGGAGGGAAGTGGGGGGAGGGAACACTACAAAAATAAAGAAAAGAGAGAAAGAGAGAGGAAATAGAAGGTCCTAAAATGGAATCTAGGAGCTCTGGTAGCATAGTGCCTAAAGGCACTTGACTGCTAACCAGAAGGCTGGAGGTTCAAACCCACCAACCACTCCTCAGAAGGAAGATGGGGCAATCTACTTCCATAGTGATACTGCCTCAGAAACCCAAGGAGGGGTAGCTATGAGTTGCGTCCGACTCGACAACACATAACAACAACAACAACAAAATGGAATCTATGGGAATTGAAAATGAACGAATGCAAGAGAATTGGTACACATTTTTATTCATTTACCTAATATTTTCAGGATAGCAACTCAAGCAGCTCATAGTGTAGTTGGGAAAGATAGAAATCTGAGAAACAGAAAGAACAGATTTGAGGAAAGGGCCAATGAGTGCATAAGAGACAGGAAAAACACCACTTTTTCCCTTTCTGCCTTCTGTTCCTTCATGCTTTCCTGACTGGAATTGGAAAAAGCAATCAATCCTCCTCACTGGTCGTTGTGGAGAGAGAAAACCTGTTGGAAGAAATTAGAAAACTGGTGACCTTTCTAAAATGTTGGAGTAAGACTCCAACCCACACTTTGAGGGCCCTGAGCAGCAAGTGAGGGCACTGCTTAAGAGGGGCCAGCTGTTCTGAAGGTGCTCTGCGGATAAGGGCCGACCTCCTTGACTCTCATGTTCATGCAACCCTTACCCTCAAAGTGATTTAGAAAGGCTACAATGATGGGCTCAGGTGCAGCAGGGATCGTGGAGCTGGCACAGGACCAGGCAGTGTTCCGTTCTGCTGTGCATAGGGCCGCTCTGAGACAGAGAAGACTTGACAGCACCTAACAACAACAAGCCTAGTCCTAGATTTAAGGAGGCTTTGGTGGTTTAGTGGTAGAATTTTCCCTTTCCACGTGGGAGATCTGGGTTTTATTCCTGGCCAATGGACCTCATGCCTAGCCACCACCTGTCTATCAGTGGAGGCTATCATGTTGCTACAGTGCTAAACAGGATCTTCCAGACTAAGATGGACTAGGACAAAAGGCCTAGTGATCTACTTCCAGATCCATCCAGTGAATCCCTGTGGATCACAATGGGCAGATCCTGTTGTTCATGATGTTGTTGTGAGTCAGGGGCAACTTGACAGCAGGTGACAACAACTATTCTGAATTTTCATTGCAGTTTTCATAAAGGGGTGTAGGGTCTGGTGTGAAGCATCCCAGTCCTCAGACTGCTTCTTCGTTCTATCTATACCCCTCTTCTGGTCCTGTGGTTTTACATTCTGTGTGCACCCAGGAGTCCTGAATGTGTATCCTCAGCCAGAATTACTCCTCCCAACTCTAAGTTGTGTATCCAGATAGCTACTTGACATTGCCATCTCATCAAGTGAGCTTCTCAAGCTTATTGCTATCGGCTGCTATTAAGTGGGCTCCAACTCATGTATGTGTAAGAGAATATACCTTCTGTGTAACAGCACGAAACATTCCTCGGTCCTGCACCATCTTCATGGTCATTGGTGTGTTTGAGTTTATTGCTGCTATTGTCATTGTTAGGAGTTCTGGTAGCATAGTGTCTAAAGCACTTGACTGCTAACCAGAAGGCTGGCAGTTCAAACCCACCAGCCACTCCTCGGAAGGAAGGTTGGGCAATCCACTTCCGTAGTGATACTGCCTTGGAAACCCAAGGAGGGGTCACTATGAGTTGGGTCTGACTTGACGGCACATAACAACAACAACAACATTGTCATTGTTAGGTGCTGTCAAGTAGCTCTGATTCATAGTAACCCTAGTACAACAGAATGAAACACTGTCTGGTCCTGCACCATCCTCACAATCGTTGTCATGTTTGAGCCCATTGTTGCAGCCCCTGTGTCACTCTGTCACATTGTGGGTCTTCCTCTTTGTCACTGTTCTTCTACTTGACCAACCATGATGTCTTCCTCTAGGTACTGGTCCCTCCTTATAACATGTCTGAAGTATGTGAGATAAAGTCTGCCCATCTTCACTTCTAAGGAGCATTCTGACTATACTTCTTCTAAGACAGATTTGTTCATTCATCTGGCAAACCATGGTATATACAATATTCTTCACCCATAACATAGTTCAAAGGCGGTAATTCTTCTTTGGTCTTCCTTATTCCTTGTCCAGCTTTTGCATGCATTTGAGGTGATTGAAAATAGCTTGGGTCATGTGCACCTTGGTCTTCAAAGTGACATCTTTGCTTTTTAACACTTTCAAGAGGTCTTTTGCAGCAGATTTGCCCAATGCACTATGTCACTTGATTTCTTGACTGCTGCTTCCATGTTGTTGATTGTGGATCCAAGTCAAACGAAATCCTTGACAACTTCAGTCCTTTCTCCATTTATCATGGTGCTTATTGTTGCTGCTGTTGTGCCATTCCATTTCACTGAGGGTTCACTGACGGTTTTCCTCATTTTTGCCGACCCTCTACTTTACCAACCTTGATGTCCTTTTCTAGCAATGGGATTTCTCAAACTTAACGTGTTCCAAATTGAGCTCTTGATATATTCTACCAAATCCACCCCTCCCACAGTCTTCTACTTCTTCATAAGTTGTAAATCCGTTCTTCAGAAGATCAAACCAAAGTTCTTGGAGCCATTCTTGACTTTTCACTTTCTCAGAACCCCATGTCCTGCTAGCTCTTATCTTTAGAATCCCTCTGGAGTTTCACCTCTATTCACCACTTCCACTGCTATCCTCCTGGTCTAAGTCACCGTCATTCTGACCTGGACCATTGCTGTAATCTCCTCACTGCTCATCCCCATTCCAGTCTTGCCCTTCAGTTTCTTCTCTTCAGGATAAGTGAGACCATGTTACTTCCCTGCATTAAATCCTCCAGGGGCTACCATCTCATTCAGAGTAACAACCAAAGTTTTGAAAATGGTTTACCTGGTCTGCCCTCTGTTTCTGTGTACCTTCCGATTTCAGCACCTATTACTTACCTCCTTGCTCACTGGGCAGTAGCCACACTGGGCTCCTTCTTTTCCCTGGAATATGCCAGGCACACCACCACCTGGGGGACTTTGCACTGTCTGCCCCCCCTCGACATAGTTCTCTGTATTAGCCAGAGTTCTGTCATGAAACTGTTGGCACCTCAGAATGGGATAATCTGAGGCAGATTAATTTAAAGGTGTGCAGTAGAGGCCACAGGGATTAGTGCAGTCACCTGGAGGTTGGTAGCAACTGACTTGGAGTCGTTGGTGCCTGAGTTTTCCTGCACAGCATTGGCCTCTGAGCCATCAGGAGCTCTCTTAATGCAGCATTTCCCAGAGGGGGATTCAGGGATACCTTTGGGTTGTCCTTGCAGCTGCTCATTCCCATTCTGCAAGTTTTGATTCACTGTATTGATGGAAAATCAAACCTTCCCAGAAGGGTTTTCAGAGAAAACTAGAACCAGAGTCAGATTAACTGGTAAGCAAGAGAAGCACAGGTTTACTTGTGCTTACTTTCTAATCTGTTGTAAACAATTTCTTATTTTTTCACCACATCAAAGAGTCTACTTCTAGGTATGGCTGGCATCTGTCTCTTTCCCAACCTGATAGCACCTTCCTACAGAATTACAGCTTCTTTTCAGATTTATAAGATGGCGTAGTACCTAAGGCATTTAACTGCTAACCAGGAGGCTGCCAGTTCAAACCCACTAGTCACTGCTCAGAAGGAACAGTGGGTAATCTACTTCCGTAGAGATACTGCCTTAGAAACCCAAGGAGGGGTCGCTGTGAGTTGTAATCGACTCAATGGCAGTGAATTTGATGGTGCTTCTTTTTTTTTTTTTTTTGGACAGGGATGGAGTACCCAGTAAGCAAGGTAAGTACAGGCTTACTAATGCTTACTTACTAATCTGTAGTAAACAGTTTTACATGTTTTTCACCACACCAAATTCACCCATGTGAAATTATTCACTACAGATTAGTAAGTAAACACAAGTAATCCCATGTTTACCTTGCTTATTGGGTAATCTGCCCCTGACTATAACTCGTTCTTTCTGTAAGTGGTCCTTAGGAGGTTTGTGGCCTGAAATATGGAAGGTGGTGGTTATCCTGTCGCATCCTGGAAATAGCAAGCAGTTTGCATGCGTGGGTGGTGAGCCCTTGTTGCGATTGTCCCTGGCCCAGCCTGAGTGAACCTGTGCACCTTAGAGCAGGTGGACGACAGTAAATCTGAGTAGCTGTTGAAGAGCACAGCGTTCCATGTATGAGAGACAGTGGGGAAGGGCAGGAGTCGCAGACAAGTCTCTATCCTGGAGATTCTCAGAGACTTTCCTGTAATGCCGAAATCACAGAAAACACATCTTTTATAAATCTTTGTTTTCAATTTAGTTTTATGACAAGTTTTATTCTTTATTTTAATTTTGGTTGTCATGGTTTGGTAGATGATATCTAATGTTTAGTTTTCGGTTTCTCTGTTCTTGTTGGTGGTGGTGGTGTTAGGTGCCATCAAGTCAGCTCTGACTCATAGCGACCCTACGTACAACAGAATGAAACACTGCCCAGTCCTGGGCCAGCCCCATGAGCCTTGCTATACCTGAGCCCATCATTGCAGCCGCTGTGTCAATCCATCTCATTGAGGGCCTTCCCCTTTTTCATTGACCCTCCACTTTACCAAGCATGCTATCCTTCTCCAGGGAATGGTCCCTTCTGACCAAAGTAGGTGAGACGAAGTCTGGCCATTCTGGCTTCCAAGGAGTATTCCGGCTGTACTTCATCCAGGACAGACTTGTTAGTTCTTCTGGCAGACCACAGTACTTTCAGTATTCTTCACCAACACCACAACTCAAAAGCATCAACTCTTCTTAGCTCTTTCTTTCTTTCTTTTTTTTTTTTTTAATTTTTGTTTTATTGTGCTTTAGGTGCAAGTTTATAGAACAGAGTTTGTTTTACATTCAACATTTTGTGTATATTTGGTTTCACTCCCCAGTTATCATCCCCAACCCTAACCCACTCTCTTCCCCTCCCTTCCCAGTAACCCTCCCCACCCCGTGCCCCTCATAGTTATGCCCTCCTGTGTGTCCTGCATTTCCTCTGTGAGACTGTTACCCTTCTGGTGCCCTGTGGTCAATTGCTCCAACGGATGCATCTCCATAGAGTATGTGGGTGCGTCACCCTGGGTTGTGTGGTCTGCATGTATGCCTTATTTACTATTGAGCTGAGAACCAGCCCCTGGGAGGGAGTTTTATTCCAGGCTCGAAGTGTATCCCAGGGCCATAGTGTTGGGGGTCCCACCAGACTCAATCTGACCAGTGATTCTGGTCATTATTGTATTTTTGGATTTTGTTCCATGTTTCCTCCCACTCTATCCAGGATCTCCAGTTTTGATACTTTCCTGAGTGGTTGGCATTGGTAGCCAGGCACCATCTAGTTCTTCTGGTCTCAAGGGCCATCATGTCCTAGGGCTGATTGTTTCTAAATGCCCTTGGTTTTTTGCATTTTTTTTTTTGCTCTGACAGTAGGAGATTCTTAGGTCTTTCTTATGCATTGTTCAGCTCTCAGATGAATATGAGGCTGTTGAAAATACCATGGTTTAGATTAGATGAACCTGAATCTTCAAAGAGACATCTTTGCTCTTCAGCACTTTAAAGAGTTTTTTTGCAGCAGATTTGCCCAATGTTTTGTGACAAGTAAAACATTTGATTTCCTAGAAGAATCCTAAATGTATAGAGACATTTTAAACAGCCATCTCATAAAGAGAACAGTTGGCAATGCACACCTCATCCTCTCACTGTTCTGCTTTTAAATCTGTGGAGTCTCCTTACAGCAGACGCATTGTGCATTGATAGACACCTAAGGAGGATGGACTAGTACCCAGAGAAGAAGAGTAAATGGGTATTTAAAATTATGCAGTGAGTGTCAGACATTTGATGTTTGGCATTTTCCTTTTCCTTCCCCTTGGTTCTGAGCAGAGAGTATTTTCACTTTGTGGTGTAGTAAATTACTTAGTGTGGCTTTTCTACCCATAAGTCTTTGTAAACTCTGAGGTGGAATTTGCCGTGAGCAACTGAGGAGCTCCTGATTGCTAAAGTTGTCCACCTGGGGTATTTCTGTTGGGAGTGGCACAAACAATGTTCTGGCAGGTTTCAGCGCTCTCTCTCTCTCTCAGGTGCTTAGAATTCTGATGTTATGATTGGTTGGTTTGGCCACTCTGCTGGGCTCAAAAGGAGGCCTCTTGAAGGAAGAAGTCTCTCTGACTGCTGGCTAAGGAAGTATGCGCTCCTGAGAGACATGCACTGCTGGGAAAGAGACGTAAGAAACATGCATTGCTGAGTGAGACACCGAGGGACACGCATTGCTGGGAGAGAGACTGTGAGAGACTGTTGGCAGAGAGACGGTGGGCTGGGAGAGAGACTGAGCATTTTTCCTGAACTTGAATTGTAGCCTGGTGCTTCCCTAATAAACCCCATAATCTGTGAGTTCTGTGTGGCCACTGCAGTGAATTATCAAACCCAGCAGAAAGGTGGTGAGTGTTACTGGAGGAATGGTTGATGTCAGGGTTGGTGAAAGGGCTGGAGGGAAGTAGCATGTCTGGCCTCACAGTAATGGGCCTTGGGCTACTGATAGTGATTCTGTTTTCCTCTTGTGTGGTTAGAGGAGGTCAGAAGATGTGGCCTCCTTGCTTTTTTAGCACGTTTGAATTGGTTTATCCTCTGGCTTTGATACTTAATTATACCAGGAACATATGTGAAGTTATAGGTAGAGATTTTGGAGAAGTGTGAATGACTCTGCCACCAAAACTATAGCAGGCAGCAGGGCTTCACTGGATATGAACTGTTGGGAGAATGTTGCGTCTGCTTGCAGTTGGGTTCAGCAGTAGGGAGATTTGGTTACTTGAGAGTGTTTTGGGGGTATAGCTTGGCTCCTTGCTATCTTCATTCTTATTCCCAATTTACCTGTAAAATGCTATTTTTAAAAAATAGAGGGTGTGGGTATTAAAAATTGATGACCTGGTTCACTGAATTTCTGGCTTTTGATGAAGTCATGTGGCTAAACAGAGGCACAAATTGACCCACTGAATTAATGCTTTCATTGTTCCCCTCTGTGCTGACTCAGAGTTTGAAGTAGAAAAGTGAAATTCAACACTTCCCCTGACTAACACACTTAAAATTCAATTAAGAATATATTAGCCTTCTTGAGGTCATCCGAACTCATTCTGTGTGCCCTTAGATTGTCTGGTGGTCAGATACCCGATGAATCAGTGAAGCCCTTTGGCTTGCAGTTTACAGCTCTCTTCTAAGGCAAGGAAAACCGGAAATTGTTTTGAACAATGACAAACAGACCATCTCCTTAGGAAGAATATGCTGACTTTTCCTAGGTCAAATTTTATTGAATAGATTGGGAAATGTAGAGCTCCCCTGTGGTAGTTAAGGCTATGTGTCATCTTGACTGGGCCTGGTTTTGAAAGTGGCTGAACAGCTGAATGTTATTACTCCCCATGATGAGACTGATTATCAGCTCCATGGTGGAATCTACTGTGAGGAGCTGCCTTAGAGATGTGATCTGCTTCCAGTATATAAGAAGCAGCTTTGAGAAAGGTCTCTAGCTTCTTGGCATATCTGGATCCTGCTTTTGACTGAGTCATCAGTGAGTGGCCTGCCATGTTTATGATTTTTGGACTGTTTCTAGATTTCAACTAGTAGCCTGCCATGTTGCTTGATAATCTTTGTACTGTGCCATTTTACTTCTTGATGTTGGGTTTGTCAGCCTCAGCAGCCAGCAGCTGCCTGAGTTAAGAGAAGCCTCCAGCTCCAGTGGGCTGGGAGCAAGATGCAGAACTGAAGCCCAAGTTCGAGGGATCTTCACTCAGCCCCTAGAGCCTGGCACTTTGAACTTGGACTTCAGCCTCCAAAATAATAAGAGAACAAATCCCTGTTTGTTAAAACCACCCATTTGCGGTGTCTGTTATAGTGGCACTGGAGAACCAAAACATACCCTCTTTATAATTTGTTGAACTTCAGCTTTTTGAGAAAATGGAATTTGTTCTCTTTCTAATGGTGGTATGTATATAATACATATTTAATTTGCTACTCTGTTTACTTTTCTTCACCACCATTTGCTCAATCTGAGTCAAGTGGTGTATCAGTTATCTGTTGCCATAAAATTCAGTGGCATACAGCATATAAGAGTTTACTGATTTTGCATGTGGGGTGACCTGATCTTGACAGAGGGTTGACTGCCTGCTGGCTGATATGGGCTGGCCTCAGCAGGAGCACCTGAGTTAACTCAGCTCTCCCTCATGCACCTCTCCTTCACCTCCTGGTTCTAGTTGAGTAGACCAAGGCTGTCTTTATTATTATTATTATTATTTTATTGTGATTTGGGTGAAAGTTTACAGAGCAAATTCATCTTCCATGCAGCAGTCCACATACACTTTGTCTCATGACACTGATGGCAATCTCCCACAATGCAACAGCTCTCCTCCCACTTCCTCCCCATAGCCACCTCTTCCCTGTGTCCTTCCCTCTCATGCACTCCTGCCTCCTGAGCTGTCTCCCTGTGCATACACAGCCCTTTTATTTTCCCATAATTGATCTCTTCAAGGAGTAATCTACCTAATGTAAATATTCAGCTCATATGCCTATCTTTTGTTTGGCTGGAAGCCAGAGGAGTGTGTTCAATTCCAGACTTGAAGGGCAGCTAGGAGCCGTACCATAGTCTCAGGGGTTCCAGCAGGCTCTGTTGGACCAGCAAACCTGGCCCCTTTTGTGTGTGTGTGTGTGTGTGTGTGTGTGATTTTGAGTTTTGTTCCACGTTGTTCTCCCACTCTATCCAGGATCTCCTATACAGATCCCCCTCCGACCAAGACTGTCTTTTGTATGGCAAAGGTTGAAGCACAAAGGAGCCACAAGAAATGTGCAAGGCCTCTTGAGGCTAGGCTCCAAACTGACACATTGTCATTTTTGCCTCATTTATGGGCCATTGTGGGGAAATACACTCTTTCTATTGTGGGAAGAGCCCTGGTGGTGCAGTGGTTAAGCACTCAGCTGCTAACTAAAAGGCTGGCTGTTTGAACACACCAGCCACTCTGTGGGAAAAAGATGTGACGATCTCCCTTTATAAACCTTACAGCCTTGGAAACCCTATGGGGGTGTTCTATTCTATCCTATTGAGTCGCTGGTGGTGCAGTCAGAATCTGCTTGATGGCATCAGATTTATTGTGGGAAGGAGTCCAAAGTCCCTTGGCAAGGGGTCTGGACACAAAGAGGGAAGAAATGGAGGCCTTTAATGCAAGATTCTGGAAGTCCCTAGGTGCCACAAATGGTTGAGTGCTCAGCTACTAATCAAAAGGTTGGCAGTTCAGTCACACCCAGAGGCATCTCAGAAGAAAGGTCTGGCAATTTGTTTTTGAAAGGGCATAGCCATTGCCAGCCCTGTGAGTGCAGTTCTACTCTGCAACACATGGGATCTCCATGAGTCGGAATCAGCTTGCCAGCTACTGACTTTTAATGCAGGTATCTACCACAACTGGCTCAAAAAAACTTGCTCAGAATTGAAAAGAAATAAAATTTCTCTTCTTTGTAACCTATCTTTTTCAGAAAACCGGAACTTATGGCTCTCTTTGTAGTCCTTCAGACAACATTCCTCTTGGTATTGCTACCTTCGAGAACTTTCCAGAAAGAAGGTAAGAAATTGAAGGGATAGTAAAGAAGAAATCATGTATAGAAAAGAAATGAGGAAACTGATGCTTTTAAGAAAAAAAATAAATTTTTCTTTCTATGGAAATTACATGAAGCTAATGAGTAGCTTGTATTAATTCTGTCTCTCAAAGCTGTGGTGGCTTTAGTCTTGACCTCCTTGACCTTGATGACTCATTTGAATAAGTCACACCTTAACCCTGATTTCCTTGTCACTTAGGGCACTTGTGATAGACTTAATCCCATGAAACTTGATGATCCATGCATTTTACCTGGCTATCACCAGAGTAGTTTCTTCTGCACATGCTAGATAAAGGACCTGTCAGACCAGTATTGACCTCTATGTTAGGACCAATTTAACGTTGCTCAGCTGTTTTTATTTAGGAGCTGTTAGCTGCAAGATAATGTGTGAAGTGCTGAAATGGTATTTATGGATAAAGAGATAGAATTTCTCACTTAGCTACTCCCCATGAAGATATTTTGAGAGAAATCACCTCAAAATATCTTCACTGGGGCATATAAACTCTAAAATGTTTATGTATAATTTCATTATTACTTTGAACCAATTTGAAAGTGAATTCTTAAACTTGAGAGAATTTTGATCAGTTCATAAAGTCTTCATTGCTTTCTCCTACTTTACAAAATTTTACATTTTCCTCTTTCCATATTTCTTCTTTGTTGTAATTATAGCAGAGAGTACAGATGTGTATTGTTAACAACCAGCCACACCATTCCTGTCCATGAATTTGTGAAAATGATGTTTACAAGGAATACCTGAAGAATTTCTCACCTTCCCTGAAAACACCATGAAAAGAGATTTGGAAAGAGAAGGAAGGAGATTTTGTTGGCATTTTATCATTTGCGTTAATAACTCCCCTTGTGGAAGGTTCTAAATCATCTGAATTAACCCTAGGAAAAGGATGGCATTTCTAGCCAGACAATTAGTGAGAATGGCCTGGGTGGCCCTTTTCTTTTTTTCTTCATATATTTTGTGGTAACAGCTCACTGCTTCCTGAATCTGCCTGCTGACTTTAGCAAAGCGATCACTGTTTCGGTTCATGTTTTTAAGCAACTGAAGCCTCTGATTTAGTTTAGAAAACTAAACTAAATCTATATGACAGTGTTTTGATCAGTAAATTGTAAAATTGAACATCTATAAGTGAACACCTGAGAATGATAACATCAGCAATTACATGGTTCAATATTCTATGTAATACATATTAATGATACCAAAACCAAACTCACTGCTGTCAAGTTGATTCAACTCATAGTGATGCCTCCTTGGGTTTCCGAGGCAGTATCTCTACGGAAGTAGATTGCCCGACCTTCCTTCCAAGGAGTGGCTGGTGGGTTTGAACTGCCAGTCTTCTGGTTAGCAGTCAAATGCCTTAGGCACAACGCCACCAGAGCTTCCTTTATTAATGATAAGATGTGGAAAAAAAAAAAAAAAAAAAAGGACAGTTGTTAAGTGTGGTTAGTTGTATCCTGGGTATGTTGTAAGTTGAGACTACCTGTACCTACTTTCCTCTCTACCAATTTTCCTTTCTGTTTCCAACTTTCTTGGTCAAGGATGCCTGTGTTAATTAGTACATAAGCTGTCCCTGTCCCCACATGTACAGCTTGAATTTCTTGTCTGTTTCTAGTGCATCTAATCAAGTATTTACTAAGCCTTCCCTCAAACTAGTTGGCCTCCTAGTCAACCAACCAGCCAGGCTCAGATCTGAGGACCCATTTCAAATAGCTGGGCCTGGCTTCTCCCAACCAAGCAGACACAGCCAAGGTCATTTCGAGTTAACCATGGGCTCGTGTCTCTATCTGTCAGAGCTCTTGAGTGTAGCTCTTTGCTGTGCAGGCCGTCCCCGGGTTACAAATATCTGACTTACGGACAACTTCTACTTGCCACTTAATTCAATATTCTGTGATCCATGGGGTTTCCATTGGCTAATATCTTCCTAGTCTCTTTTAGTCTGGAAGCTCCACTGAAACCAGACAACCATGGGTGACCCTATTGCTATTCAAAATACCAGTACCATAGCTTCCAACATCATAGCAACATGCAAGATAACCACAGTACAACAAACTGGCAGATGAGCAGTGACGATGAATGGACCACGGTTTATTTGCTTAAGTGTGTTGGGGCCAGTCAGGTACGAAAAGGGAGAGAAAGATCTAAGAATGAGATGGAGGTCTATCTGATTCCCAGGCCTGGCCTTAATGGCCACACCCCACTCTAGCACCGGGAAAAGAGACTTGGGCCAAGAGCCTAGGAGCCAGGGTTGTGGTTGTGTGGCCTTGGGTAAATTACTTCCCTTTTTTTAAAAAAAAAAATCTCAATTTCTTTATCTGAAAAATAATGGGATTGGATTATTAATGTGTAAAGTCTCTTTGTCTCTCTGACATTGCCATGTTATTTCCTCCTGTCTCCCAAGGAAGACCTCAATTGCTTTTGACAAAATTATTTCTGACTGACTTGTATACCTGAGTCACTCAGCACTCAGTACAGCTGATAGCATGTTAATATAAACATAAAAATTAAAAAAAAAAACTCACTGCCATCAAGTTGGAGCCTACACATAGCGACCTCTCCTTGGGTTTCTGAGGTGGTATCACTACAGAAGTAGATTGCTAAATCTTCTGTCTGAGGAGTGGCTGGTGGGTTTGAACCACCAGCCTTCTGGTTAGTAGTCAAATGCCTTAGGTTCTATGCCACCAGAGCTCCAATATAAACATATATTATGTTAATATGTTATGTGGCTTTCACCTCAGTAAAAAAGAAAAAAAAAAAAAAAAGAGAAATACATGCCAGTGATAAAAATCCTCAAAAATATAGAAACAGAATCCCCATTTTCCTAGCCACTTAACTCTCGCTCGAATGTAATATAATATATTAGTATAAAGGTGTTTCCCTTTTTTCCAAAGCATCCTCTGGTAGCTTTCTAGAACTTCCAGGAATCACGTTTATACTGGGAATTTATTCATTCACTCAGCAACCAATTACTGAGTGTCCACACACTGACAGGTGTGCTATTGGTCTTAGATTTCACTGACCTGCATGACACTGCCTTTTAGCTCACAGCCTCAGGGCGGCCAAACACAGAAACAGACTATTCCAGTCCAGCATTATAGGTACTGCAGAGAAGGGGTTAGAAGAGCAGCCGGTGGAGGAGAGGACTCCAGGAAGAACAGGTCTGGGTGTCCGAAGAGGAGCTCCTTGTCGTGCACCTAGACCTCCTGGAGCTCCTGCATCTCTGTAATTTGAAATCGGCATCTGCTATGGATAAGAGGCTGTGCTACGTTTAAAGATTCATAAGGCTCAACCCCTGTCTTCCAGAAAATTTCAATCTAGAGTGTGAGGTAGACAGCAACAAGTTACCATATAAGGCAAAATGAAACAAGAATCAGGGAAGGATGGAATGATTTTGCATGCACCCTGCTTTCAGAATCTTTGCCAAATCCAAGGTCATGAATTCCACACTGACATTTTAATTAGCGCCATAGCCCTCCTGCATTTACAAAACATCACATGGAATAGGAAACTTCTTGGGAAGACAGCCATTGAATAGTTTCTCCATTTGTTTAGATCTTTGTTTCTTTCATCACTGTTTTGTAGTTTTTTGCATGTAGGTATAGTCTACATTCCCTGCCCTAATCCCTGCTTTTGATCAGGATTCTTCTATAGAATCTTTGATCAAAATGTTTGGTAATGGTAGTCGGGCACCATCCAGTTCTGGTCTCACAGCAAAGGAGGCTGTTAGTTGTTCATGGAGGCAATTAAGCACACATTCCATTTCCTCCTCCTATTCCTGAGTCTCCTTCCTCTGTTGCTCCCGGTGTGCCTTGGATGGCTGCTTGCAAACTCTTAAAGACCTCAGGTACTATGTAGTGAACTGGGAGGTAGAACAGAAGCACTGAACATGTCATTAGCCCAGTTAACTGGAATGTCTCATGAAATCATGAATCTGAACCTCCAAACCAAGGAACAAAATTCCATAAGCAGCGTCCGTAGCTTCTCTCCCTTTGTTTCTTATAAATTCATCTATCACAGAATTTTGCCAGTTCAGCTTTTCACAGGTGTACAGCTTACCGGCAGCACTTACAATAATAAGCTGTGCAACCCTACCTGTATCAATGTGATTTTTCATCAACATAAACCCCTCCTTTCCCTCCCATCCCTCCCCTGCTGACCACTAATAAACTTGCCCTTTCTTGTCCTTTCATATGTGTGATCAGATACTATTCACTAAAATCTTATTTTTTGTTTTATAGAAATGGGAAACTTATGACAAAAGTCCTCTTTCTTTAGTCAGCCTTCTTACAAGTTTCATAACACTGTCCAATATTGGATCTCTTTAACTGCATCAGTTTATTAACTTGGTGTGTGTTACTGACCAAATTGTTTCTGTCATCTAGGTCTTAATTTCTTCATCTGTAAATTGATTTCTAAATATCCTTTTAAAGGTAGCTCAGTTTAAGATGCATATATGCACTATGTTTTCCAAAGCTAAACAGTGATAGTATTGAACAGTTTAATAATCTGTGGCTATTCAGTCATACTCTCATGAAATGTTTTTCTGTACCTTGTTTTGGTCTTTCAGTACTGTCTGAACCTGTGCCACTGACTCCTGAATCACTTAAGGTGTCCATCAATTCTCCACGCCAACGTTTGAATCTACAATGGAGTGTCCACAACTTTCTTAATCATCCAGAACAACAAATGATTTTTCAGATAGAGATCAGTAGAATTAACACATCCAATATCATCTGGGTGGTAAGTTATTACTTATTTATTTATTTTGCTTAATATTTTAAGAATCCCTTTCTTACGCCGTGGTTTTTCTTTTACCATCAATAAACCTAATATGGAAACGTTTTAGCAGCTCAAAACAGTTTTCCTAAGCATTTGTATGTCTGTGCTTTAAATGAGAGGATTCATGACAAAATAACACAGCAACTGTATTTTGGTAAATAGAATGGACCAAGTTAGGAGAGTAGATTATTTTCTCAGTCTGCTCTGTTCCCTCTTAAAAGGATTACTGGATTTGTCAAGGAGCTCTGGTGATGCAGTAGTTAAGGCATTTGGCTGTTAACCAAAAGTTTGGTAGTTCAAACCTGATTCGTGGCAGTCTGCTTCTATAAAGTTTTGCAGTCTTAGAGACTCTATGGGGCAATTCTATTCTGTCCTTTAGGGTTGCTATGAGTTAGAATCGACTCAATGACCATGGGGTTTATTGTATCTGTCCCCATAACTGCTGGATTCCAGAGGTCCCTGAAGCTCAATCATTTCATTCCTTTTTCATCTTTTTTCTCTATCAGAGATTTTTTTCTGAAATACAAAAAAAAAAAAAAAACCTCACTACCATCAAGTCGATTCTGACTCATAGAGACCCCCATTGGATTCCAAGACTGCAAATCTTTACAGAAGCAGACTGCCTCATCTTTTCCCTAGAGCAGCTGATGGTATTGAACCACCAACCTATGGTTAGCAGCCAAATGCCTTAAGCACTATACCACCAGAGTTCCTTTATTTTTCCTGAATAAGGTGTGATGATTTGGCAACATTTTTCATGCCAGTGCAGCTTCCTGTCAGTTACTTTGCTTACAATGTGCTGAAATTGAAGGGAGACCGAGTACTGGTGTTTTATATTCCAGCCAACGAAGAGCTTCTCCATGGCCCATGTGGGCGAGTAGCACAGTATGTCATTAGCAGCTGAGTACTTCAAGCACTGTGCTGTTACATCTCCCCATATAGACAATATAGACCTTTTTTTGTCCTGGGATGTTCAAGAGCAGTGGAATGTTTTCTCTTTGAGGGAACCTGAGAATTCACTAAAGGTGAGGGAAGTGAGGGTTGTGCCCATTCAACACCTTGACCTCAGGTCAGGGCCCATTCTTCTCTCAGGAGTAGAGTCCTGGGTACAGGGATCCAGAATGTTTCAATTCTTTAGTAAGGCATAAAGGCCACTGAGTTCAAAGTCTCCAGAGCTCTGGAAGCACACAGGAAGGAAGATAAGGAAATTTACTTCCATAAAGATTTACAGCCTCGGAAACCAAATGGGGGTCACTATGAGTTGTAATGAATTCAATGGCAGTGAGTTTGGGGGGTTTTTTTGTTTTGTTTTTTAAGTTACTTTTTAGCCTTCCACACCCATTAATATATTTGATATCTGAGCAAGTGGCCTGAGTTAAATCAAATTCAAACTCTGTTGATTCAGGATTAATATCAGGTTCTGTATCAGTTCTACCCTTCAAAGGGCAGCTTTCCACAGTGAGAGTAGGTTAGTGTTCTCATTGTAAACAGTAGTGATGCGTATGTGCAGTTATTTTTGCTCCACCATCAGCTCATGTGTGGACCTCCTACTAATGTGTCTCATTTTTATATTTTTGTTGGATACACTGGTTGGTGATAGGGAGGCAGTAAAACATTAAGTTAAGCAAAGGTCATTTTCAGGCATGTTGTTGTTGTTGTTATGTGCCGTCGAGTCAGCCCCGACTCATAGCGACCCCTCCTTGGGTTTCCGAGGCAGTATCACTACGGAAGTAGGATTGCCCAACCTTCCTTCCAAGGAGTAGCATTGCAAAAAAAAAAAAAGAAAGAAAAAAGAACTTCTTAGGAAAGTGTTAGAGGAATTGGTAGAAATCTAGTACTTACCCTATTAGAGAAAATAACATTAGCCCTAGACCAAGAAAAGACCAAAATGGATGTCAGAAGAGACTGAAACTTGCTCTTGAACAGAGAGTAGCTAAAGCAGATGGAAGGAATGACAAGATAAAAGAGCTGAACAGAAGATTTCAAAGAGCAGCTCAAGAAGACAAAGTCAATTATTATAATGAAGTGTGCAAAGACCTAGAGTTAGAAAACAAAAAGGGAAGAACACACTCAGCATTTTTCAACCTGAAAGAACTGAAGAAAAGATTCAAGCTTTGAGTTGCAATATTGAAAGAATCTATGAACAAAAGGTTGAATGATGCAGGAATAATCAAAAGGACATGGAATAATATTCAGAGTCACTGTGCCAAAAAGAATTGGTTGATGTCCATCCATTTCAGGAGGTGGCATATGGTCAAGAACCAATGGTACTGAAGGAAGAAGTCAAAGCTGCACTGAAGAAATTGGTGAAGAACAAGGCTCCGGGAATTGATGGAATACCCATTGGATTGTTTCAATAAATGGATGCTGCACTGGAGGCACTCACTCATCTATGCCAAGAGATTTGGAAGACAGCTACCCATCTAATTAACTGGAAGAAATCCATATTTGTACCCATTCCAAAGAAAGGTGATCCCACAGAAAGTGGAAATTATCAAAATATCATTAATATCGAATATAGGTAAAATCTTACTGAAGATAATTCAAAAATGGTTGCAGCAGTATATTGACAGAGAACTTCTAGAAATATAAGCTGGATTCAGAAGAGGACATGGAAGAAGGGATATATTAGCTGTTGTCAGGTGGATCTTGGCTGAATACAAAGAATGCTAGAAAGATGTTTACTTGTGTTTTATTGACTATGCAAAGCATTCAGTAGTGTAGATCATAACAAATTATGGATAACATTGAAAAGAATGGGAATTCCAGAATACTTAATTGTGCTCATGAGGAACCTGTACATAAACCAGGAGACTGTTGTTCAAACAGAACAAGGGGATACTGCATGGTATAAAATCAGGAAGGGTGTGTGTCAGGGTTGTATCCTTTCACCACAGTTATTCAATCTGTATGCTGAGCAAATAATCTGAGAAGCTGGACTTTATAAAGAAGAACGTGGCATCAGGATTGGAAGAAGACTCATTAACAACCTGTGATACACAGATGACACAACTTTGCTTGCTGAAAGTGAGGATGACTTGAAGCATTTACTGATGAAGATTAAAGACTACAGTCTGCAAGAAAAAATAACCCTTACAACTGGACCAAAAGGTAGCATCATGATAAATGGCGAAAAGATTGAAGTTGTCAAAGATTTCATATTATTTGGTTCCACAATCAATACCAATGTAAACAGCAGTCAAGAAATAAGATGATGCATTGCACTGGGCAAATCTGCTGCAAAAGACCTCTTTAAAGTGCTGAAAAGCAAAGATGTGTCTTTGAACAGTAAGATATACCTAATCCAAGCCATGGTATTTTCAATTGCCTCATATGCATGTGAAAGCTGGAAAATGAATAAGGAAGACCAAAGAAGAGTTGATGCTTTTGAGTTGTGGGGTTGGCAAAGAATACTGAGAGTATCATGGACTGCCAGAAAAACTAACAAATCTGTCCTGGAAGAAGTGCAGCCAGAATGCTCCTTGGAAGCGACAATGGCCAGACTTTGTCTCACCTACTTTGGTCATGTTGTCAGAAGGAACCACTTGCTGGAAAAGAATATCATGCTTGGTAAAGTGGAGGGTCAGCATGAAAGGGAAATGCCCTCAATGAGATGAATTGACACAGTGACAGCAGCAACAGGCTCAAGCATAGCAAGGATTGTGATGCTGGCACGGGACCGAGCAGTGTTTGGTACTGTTGTACAGAGGGTCGCTGTGAATCAGAGCCAACTCTGAGGCACCTAACGCCTAACAACACAACAACAGACCAAGTTGACTTCATTCTTTATTGATCTAAAAGACAATTACTTTCTGATTCATACAGTAATCTTCTTTGAAAAGTAAAGCAGCTGTATATTACTTCTTGTATAATCTATTAGGGTTTAAGATCCTTCAGAGTAAAGGTATATTTTTAATTTTATTTTTTGAAAATTTTTCTTGTGGTGAAATATATATAACAGATGTTTGCCAGTGCAACTGTTTTTCTGTGTAAAATTCATTGACATTAACTACATTCACCATGTTGTACAATAATCACCACTAGCCATTTCCAGATTTCTTCATCATTAACACACATTTAAGAGTAATGTTTTGCCTTGTCTGTTGCATTTTGTTCCCAATACCTAGGACAGGTGAGATGACATCAAATGAGAGGCACATGGAGGTTTGTGTGCTGTTCAAGGTGACAGAGCCAGGACAATGTCATACTTTACCCCCATGCCCAGAGAGGTTTGGAAACCACATGTAGCCTCCTAGCCATCAGTAGCTGTGTGTCCCCATGAGAAGCCCTCATCTAAATCTCTCCAGCCTGAAGTTGAAGGAGAGACATAAGGTCCTCCTCCAGTTAAGGAGGAGAAAGCTGGGAAAACAAGTTGCCTTTAAGTCAACTCTGAGTCATGGCAACGCCACTCTGTGTGTCAGAGAAACACTGTGATCCCTAGGGTTTTCATTGGCTCATTTTTCAGAAATCAATTGCCAGGCCTTTCTTCCGAGGTGCCTCTCAGTGGACTCCAACTACCAATCTTTCAATTACCAGCCATTTGCACCACCCAGGGACCCTGAAGTCAAGAAGGTCCCTGGAGAAATTCTGCTTTCTCTTTTGTTTGTATGACAATGTCCCCCCTCCTAGGGGAGTTCCTTGTAATGAAAGGCTGGCAGGGCATCCTCACTCATGCTAAGAGGGAGAAGCTCCCAAATTCCATAGCTTCACCAACATCACTGTGTTGCAAAACACATCAAAGGAACAGCATCTGGGTGGAGGTGCTTCCCGCTGGAACAAGGACATCCCCTGAAGTCACCTGCCACTCAAGGCCTGCCAGCCCCACATGGTCCTACTCAAGGCCCAGGTTCTGCCCTTCCCCTCTAGCCACGTGCTTTATGATTTTGTAAATGGCAGGAGAGGTTGGAATGTGCTGGAGTAGAGGAACAGTCAAGCTTGGAAGGAGGCCTGGACCATGAGTCATACCAGGGATAAAGCTCCCGCCTAAGGAATGTACCAGTGACCTCAGCTGATTTCTGTGTAAATGTTATGTGCTAATTTCTTGTGATTAACTCATGTCTTGGAGAGCCGGATCAAACTTCCACTTCAGCTGATGAAAATGGCCCAAAGGCAATTTGTCTCATTGAAAAAAAAAGAAAAATCTGAATTGGTACACTCAAGGAAAATTTTATCTCTTTCATTTACAGGGCTATAAAGACAAAAAAAAAAAAAAAGACAAGTTGAGGTTTGACGGAATCCACACAGTGTCTGGGAAAAGTAAAACCTCCTGCATATTAACAAATTGGTTGAATAATTTAGCACAGTTTTCAGGTGGGCCCAAGTCCTAATTGTGTTAAGTGCTGGGCAAGTCACACAGGCACTATTGACATAGATGGGGTTTGGCCTCCCTTCCCTGGGACTTGGAAGAAGGGCTTTGGGGCCAAAATAGGAAAGAAGATTAGAAGTTAACTTAGCAAAGCAGGTGGACAAAAGTTGTCTGGAAATACAAAGTTTATTGGTGGTTACCAGGGACAGGAAGGAGGAAGTGGGAAAGAGGGACTCAATGCTTAGGGAAGACTGAGCGTCTATGTAAAAAGTGATGGAAGAAATTGGAAACAGGTAGCAGTGATAGTAGAACATGATGGCTATAATTAGTGTCACTGAATTGTAGGTGTGAAGAACATTGAAATGGCAAGTGCTTTGTTTTATATATAATACCATGATTAAAAAAAAAAAAAAAGATTGAAAAAGTTGCTGCAACAACGGGCTCAAGCATAACAATGACTATGAGAACGGCATGGGACCGCCAGTGTTTCATTCTGTTGTATGTAGGGTCACTTTGAGGCGGAGCTGACTCAATAGCACCTCACAACAACAACAACGTATAAAAAGAGAGAGCTCTGAAAAATCAAACAGGTTCAAGCAGAGACCCCAAGGGAGAGAGTTTGCAACTTCTGGCCTGAGAGCAGTCACTGGGGTAGGGGCACTGAACCCACAGGGGCAGCTTGGCGTGAGCTGAGGCCCTCTGGACTGTGGGACTCATGCTCAGCTTTTGTATTTTATCAAGACAAAGTAAGAAGGAAGTGATGAGATCTGACTTGAAGTTTTTGAAAAGCCCACTCACACAGAGAGCAGCGGGGGAACTGGAGAAGGAAGTGTGACCTCCTGAGCGAGCCCATGGGGTGGGTCCAGCAAGAAGTGCCAGGGTGACGGTGGTGTGAAGAAGGGGGTAACTTTGAGAGGCATGCAGGAGGTAAAATCCAATCAGTGGCTTTCTGACATTATTGCAAGGTCACCAGGATGGATATTCAGGTAGTTACCCCACCCACTTTTTTTTTTTTTAATTTGTTCTTACGTTGAAAAAATATATATATTAAGCAAAATGTACTCAAGACTGCTTACATTAACTAGTTAAAGTTGCATAGATCAGGAGCTCAAGACTTATAATTAAAAATATATATATTTTGTAATCTAGCAATAAATTGTGCTGAAATAAAGTATAAATTCTTAAACACTTTTTACTGTGATTTAAGTGAAAGTTTACAAACAAATTCATTTTCTATTCAAGAGTTCATACACATTTTCTTTTCTGACATTAATTGAAATCTTCACAAGATAGAAGCTCTCTTCTCACTTCTTCCCTACTGTTACATTTTCTTTGTTTTCTCCCATTTTTATTTTTTTTATTGTGATTTGGGTGAAAATTTACACAGAAAATACACTTTCCACACAGCAGTTCACATACACTTTGTCCCATGACATTGACAACAATTTAACACAATGCAACATCTCCCCTCCTAATTCTTCCCGATAGTTACCTCTTCCTTGTGTCCATCCTTCCATACACTCCTGTCCCCTGAGCTGTCTCCCTGTGCAAAAGCAGCCCTTCTTTCTTCCATACTTGTTCTCTCCAAGGAGTGTATCTACCTCAGGTAAATGTTCAACTCATATGCCTGTCTATTGTTTGGCTGGAAGCCACAGGCGTGGGTTCAATTCCAGACCAGAAGGGCAGCTAGGGGCCATAGTCTCAGTGGTTCCACTGGGCTCTATCAGACCAGCATAATTGGTACCCCCCTTTTTTTTCTTTCCAAATGATTTTCAATTTTGTTCCACATTGTTCTCCCTCTCTATCCAGGATCTCCTACATAGATCCTCTTCCAAGAGGTTGACAGTAGTAGCCAGGCACCGTCTAGTTCTTCTGGTCTCATAGTTGTATAGGCTGCAGATCAGATGGTGTACCAGTCACTAGGACTAATTGTTTCCATCAATTTTTGGTTTTCTTCATTCATCTTTGCTCTGGATGATGAGAGACCCATCATTGCATTAGATGACAGCTTGCAAGCTTTTAAGATCCCAGTCACTACTCACCACAGTAGGAGGTGGAACAATGTTTTGTATAGTATATTATGCCAATTGAGCTTGATGTCCCCTACAACTATGGTCCTGAGCCCACAGGTTCAACTACTTGGTCCCTCTGGGTAGCTGGCTGTGACCAAGCAGTGACTACAACCTTGCCCCTTGTCAGCTCTACTATACACCTGGGAATTCAGATCATACACATAAAGTTATAGGACCATTGTACCATAGTTTGGTTATCCATTCCTCAGTTGATGGACACCTAGGTTGTTTCCATCTTTTGGCTATTGTAAATAGTGTGGCAATGAACATGGGTGTACATATGTCTGTTCTTGTCATGGCTCTCACTTCTTTAGGATATATACCTAGTAGTGGAACAGCTGGGTCAAATGGAATTTCTAATTCTAACTTTTGAAGGAATCTCCATGCTGCTTTCCACAATGGTTGTACCATTTTACAGTCCCACCAGCAGTGTATGAACGTCCCAATCTCTCCACAACCTTGCCAGCATTTGTTATTTTCTGTCTCGTTGAACTTTGCTACTACTGCTGGAGCAAGATGGTATCTCATTGTTGTTTTGATCTCCATCTCTCTAATAGCTAATGATGGTGACCATTACTTTATATGTCTGTTGGCCACTTGAGTATTGTCCTTGGTGAAGTGTCTATTCATGTCTTCTGCACATTTTTAAATTGGATTGTTTGTCTTTTTGTTATTGAGGTGTTGGAATTTTCTATAAATTCTAGAGATAAGTCCCTTGTCAAATATGTCCTTGCTGAATATTCTTCCCCAATATGTAGGTTCTGTTATGACTGTTTTGAAGAAGTCTTTGGAAGCACATAAAAATTTAATTTTTAGAAGGTCCCAATCATCTGGTTTCTCTTCTGCTGTTTGTGCATTTT
>NW_006921887.1:3646507-3662163 GCF_000298275.1 Orycteropus afer afer
TCTCAATCCTTGAAGATACCTAAATATATTCTTTTGAATTCCTTATCAGAGAGTTCCAATGCTGCTTCTTCCTCAGGGATGTGTTTTGGGTCTGTATCCTGCTCCCTTGTTTCTACCACTTTATCTTGCTTCTTTGTGTGGACTGTGATGGTCTGTTGTCTCCGAGACATCATGGTGTTGTATTTAAATCTCTGTTAACTATTTGTGAAGGGCATCCAAGTGTGATTCAGGCTCTTCTTGTTGGTTTTTTATCATTGGCCTGTTTGTGGAGAAGAAGGAAGTGACTCTTGCTTAGTAAGTGAAGTTGCAAGAGGTGTGGGTGTAGTTGTGTCTTATGGGGACTGTTGCTGTCTCTGACTCAGTTAGACACAAATTACAATTGAATAGCCATCAAAAAACTAAAAGCCCATGGATGAAAAATACACCATGTAATCACACAGGAGCAGTAACCAAAAAATGGAGAAAAGAAGAAAAAAACAAGAAAACCTGCAATATCTGGGGATAGGGCACTAAGAGAAAAAAGGTAGAGAAGGAGAATAATGAAGAAAAAAATGGGAAAAATGCCAGGGAAAAAAAAAGGAATGGCTTAACCATGAGAAAAAAAGGGGGAAAAAATAATTTAAATTAAAAAATTAAAATTTAACCAGGAAGAGGGAAAAGAAAAAAAAGTGTAAACTAGGACTTGGGAAGGGAAGAATAAAGAATAATAGTAAAAAAGACAAAAGTATTAATAATAGTAGTAGTTTTAAAACAGACAAGCAAACTAAACACCAGAAAAAAGAAAGAGAATATGAAAAAAAAGAAAAATATTGGCAGAAGACAAGGCAGGGCACCCAGGCTTTGTCCGAAAACACAGACTGGGATGGAGTTCCTGCAGGCCCAGAAGGTGGGTGGAAGTGGGGGATGGCCACACCTCCATTCACCAAGTGGGGGTCAGGTATAAGAGTAACAAGAGGAGTGTCGCACCTTTTCAGTCATGCAGGTCTAGAGTGTTCTTTGGGTCACTGGCAAGCAGAACCTCTTTTTAAGCCCCTGGAATCTCACATTGTCTCTTTAAATATCCAAAATTGTCATGCCGTTTATAAACATTCAAAATGGCGGCGCCTTCCTGACAGGCAGAAGTCCACAGCTCAGCTCATCTTCCTCTTCATCACTCCTTCCCCTTTTATTCCACAGCAACCAGAGCAGTCCTCCGTGCAGTCCCTGGCTAGCAGGGCTGATTTCTAGGTTAATTCTTAGGTCCTACCACCACTCGGAAATCTCCAAGCTGTCTGTGCCATCAGGATCGCTGCCAGACCACAGGTCCATATGTCTCCTTTTTTGGTATTTTCATGCAAATTCTTCTGCTAGTTGGGGTTTAGTCCACTTCTAAATCCTTCCCTTCAAGACTCAGGGGTCCAGGATTATCTTCTGTGTCTGTGTTAATTTGTTCCCCTTTTCTTTGTTGAAGAGGGTCTGTGCAGACTTTCTGCCTATTCCACAATCTTGGAATTGATCTGCTGCTGTTATTTTCCCTGTGTCCTTCTTTTCTATGCATCCCTGCCTTCTGAGCTATCTCCCTGTGTAAATGCTGCCCTTCTGATCTCCTTTGGTTGATTGTTCCAGGGAGTGTATCTCCTTGGTATAAACATTCACCTTATATGACTGTCTATTGTTTGGCTGAAGGTTAAGGCACAGAAATGATTTGAATTCCAGGCCTAAAGGGTTACTAAGAGTTATAGTCTTGGGGGTTTCACCTGTCTCTATCAGACCAGTGTTGTTGTTGTTGTTATGTGCCATCAAGTCGGCCCCGTCTCATAGTGACCCCTCCTTGGATTTCTGAGGTGATATCACTATGGAAGTAGATTGCCTGACCTCCCTTCCGAGGAGTGGCTGATGGGTTTGAACGGCCAGCCTTCTGGTTAGCGGTCAAGTGCCTTAGGCACTATGCTACCAGAGCAGTGAACCTGGTCTATTTCATGAAACATAAAAATGTTTTTAAAATCCCAGTTCTGCATACAGTGAGGAAGGGTATGCACAATTAAATGCCTGCTCCTAATCATGTGGGCTAGGGTGTTCTCATTCCAGACCTGTCATGTGCTGCTTAAGGTGGTTGTGTGCTGTCAGATAGTTTCCAACTCACAGTAACTCTATAGGATATAATAGCACTGCCCCATAGGATTTTGGTGGCATAGTGCCTAAGGCATTTGACTGCTAACCAGAAGGCTGGCAGTTCAAACCACCCGCTACTCCTCAGAAGGAAGGTTGGGCAATCTACTTCCGTAGTGATACAGCCTTGGAAACCCAAGGAGGGGTTGCTATGAGTCAGAACTGATGTGACAGCAGTGAGTTTGGTTTTTGGTTAATCTTTACATAAGCAGGTTGCCACTCCTTTCTTCCATGGAGCAGCTAGAGAGTTCAAACAGTTGGCATTTCTTCCCATTCGCAGCTGAACACTTAACAACTGTGCCACCAGGAATCCTTGTTAAGGTTAGCAACCTGGAAACAGGACAGGTAGAGGTAGCAGGAAGGCTGTGAAGATGGCTCACTCCAGGTTGTATGTGGCCTGTGTGGTGCCCATCCTTATCAGTATAGCAGTTATCATTAACCCTTAGAAAGCTGGATGGGGGCTTAGTTTTCCCCAGGCAATGCAAGGTATTTGCATGCAAGGTATTTGATGTCTTCAACTTCCCTGGGAGCTAGAGATTCTGACAGATGGAGCTCAAGGGAGTGGTTTGGTCCATGGGACCACTGAATCTGAGAAGACAAGAGACAGCAAACCAGGGGGGACAGGAATGCTGGAAGACACTCGACTCTTGGGAGACAGTGAAACTCAGGTGCCATGAAGGACATCCCACTTCTGCTGGGACTGAGCCAATCTGATCTGACCCTGACTACAAATAAGTATAAAAATACCCACTAACTGTGCTCGATTTTTAAGGGATGACTCAGTTTTGTAGTTTGTAATAATTCTGTAGCAGGTTCTGTCTGACTAGCACTGTGAAAGTCTCTGTAGGGAACCAAACATTTTCTATCTCTGATCTCTTTCTCTAAGATTTGTGTACCTCCTGTTTTCTCTAACACTTTCTCCACATGAGCCCGGTGGAGTTCAAGGGCCATAAGAATTGGAGGGACATAGGAATCGGGACCACAACCCATGTGTCAGTTTATCATACATTAGTGGCTTTCAGGGTGCTGTGATGCTGGAAGCTATGTTATCAGTATTTCAAATACCAGCAAGGTCACCCAGGATGGACAGGTTTCAGCAGAGCTTCTAAGACTGAGAAAGACTAGGAAGAAAGACCTGGAAGTCTATGTCTGAAAATAAGCCAAGGAAAACCCCACAGATCACAAAAGAATATTGTCTGATTACAGTCCTGGAAGATGAGGCCCCCAGGTTGGAGTGCATTCAAAATGCAGTGTAGCTGCAGCAATGGACTCGAACATACCAACAAGCTGTCATGAAGATGGCACAGGACCAGCTACATTTTGCCTTGTTTTACACAGGTTGTTATGAGCCAACTTGATGACAATGAATAACAACAAGAAAGAGTTGGGAGCACAATTTTCTAAAGGCAAAAGGCTATGGCTGGCTCCCTGGGAGATGGCCAGTTAAGAATAGACAGCACTCACAAAATTGTGAAGTTACGTGGTCTCTCAGGTTTATGCTTTGATAATAAGATTTGTTGTTATGTTGTTAGGTGTCATTGAGTCACCTCCAACTCATAGCAACCCTGTGTACAACAGAATGAAATGCTGCCCGGTCCTGTGCCAGCCTCACAATCCTTGTTATACCTGAGCCCATCGTTGCAGCCACTGTGTCAATCCATCTCGTTAAGCACCTTCCTCTTTTGCATTGACCCTCCACTTTACCAAGTGTCATATCCTTCTCCAGGGGATCATCCCTTCTGACAACGTGACCAAAGCAGGTCACACAAAGTCCGGCTATTCTCACTTCTAAAGGAGATAATAAAATTAGTCAAGCTATTTTCCAGGACTAGATGTTTCCAGATTTTTCCCTTTACTTCCAGGGGAACTACAGTGCCATTGTGAAGTGGAACCAAGTTCTGCATTGGAGCTGGGAATCTGAACTTCCTTTGGAATGTGCAACACATTTTGTAAGAATAAGGAGTATGATGGATGACTCCACATTCCCCAAGCCAAAGTCCTGGAGCAAATGGACTTCATGGGAGGAAGTAGATGGTAAAGTAGTTTAAAAAGTGAAACATTTTATTATTTAATCTTATTTGGGGGAAATCAATAGATTCCTTTTGAGGAATCCTGGGTAAATGTAGACATTATTTTCCTGTGGAACTAACAGGTATGGTTTTGAATTTTGCCACTGAGAGATAAATATCTGCGGTTTTACCTCTGAATTTATTTATTGGCATAATTATGCAAATTCAGAAAATTAAGTATTTTCCAAATGTATAAAATGGGTTTATAATAGAATACTAAGTAAACAAAACCAACATGAATTGTAGATAAGTTTTTATTAGATTAGTATAAAATGTATACTGGAGTTAGAAAACTTTTTCTATGAAGATGCAGATAGTAAACATTTTAGGCTTTGAGGCCATATGGTCTCTGTCATGATTGCTTACCTCTACCAGTGTAGTGCAAAGCAGCCATAGAAGATAAGTAAATTAATGATTGTGGCACTATTCCAATGAAACTTTACTTACATAACCAAATTGTGGGCCAGTATTGGCTCATGGACCTTTGTTTGCCAATCTGTAATCTAGAGAAAAAGGAGCCCCGATGACACAACAAGTAGGCATTCCCCTGCTAACTGAAAGGTTGGTGGTTCGAACCCACCCAGCGGCTCCTCAGGAAAAGACCTGATTTACTCCTATAAAGATCGTAGCCTAGGAAACCCCAGGAGACAGTTCTACTCTGTCACATGGAGTCATTATGAATCCCAATTGACTCCACAACACCTAACACTGATGACAATCAAGAGAAAAGGAGGGAATATGGAAAATGAAAGCAGCTGTTTATTATAGTGATGCAATTATGGACAAATATATTTTAAATATTCATTTTAAGGATAATTAAGATAGTTTGATACTTTAATGTTATCGTAATTAAAACGTATGGTGAGTTGTGTCATAATTTTGTAAGCTCCTGTTAAGCTATCTAACCTAACCAGTTGCTGTGGAGTCGATTCTGACTCATGGCAACCCCATGGGTGTTAGAGAACTGTGCTCTATGGAGTCTTCAGTAACTGAGAGTTACATCCCCATGACAGTACATCCCCATGACTTTCTTCTGATTTTTCTTTGGGTAGATTTGAACCTCCAATCTTTTGGTTAGCAGCTGAGTTTATTACCCTTTTGAACCCCCCTGGGACTTCAGTTAAGCTATAGGCCTAAACTAAAGCAGGGGTGAAGGTAAGGACTTTGTCTGTCTCAACTCTATTCCCCAGGTTGTCTATAATTCCTGCCAATAGAACCATTCCTTTGTTACTCAGTGATGCATATTTATTAACTCAAACTTACAACATATTAACTTAAGAATAGCCTGGTGATGTGTTCAATACTCATACTAGAATCTGCAGAGCCCTTATTCTATTGCAATCACCGTAAAACCAAAACCAAATTCATCGCTGTTGACTTGATTCTGATTCATGGCGATCTCATATTTGTCAGACTAGAACTGCTGCATAGGGTTTGCTTAGCTGTAATCTTAGTGGAAGCAGATTGCCAGCCTTCCCAAGGTACCACTGGGTGGGTTTGAACTGCCAACTTTTAAGTTAATAGTCAAGTGTGCACCACCTGGTGACCCTTTAAGCATTGTACATATTAATTTGTTTCTTACATCAGCCATGTATTGCAATATATATTGTTCTCATTCCTGTTTCACAAATGAGGAAACTAGGTACAGAGACCAAGATCATCAAAGTTTCTAACTGGTGGAGCTGGTATTCAAACCCAGACAGTCTAGTTCCAAGGGCATGCTCTTAACCACTACATCTTACCACTGAAAGAGGGACATACTTACTGACAAAATAGAGATGAAAAAGATTTAAAAACAAAACAAAACACTGCCATTGAGTCAATTCCCGCTCCATCATGTTTCTAAGGCTGCAAATCTTTATGGAAGTAGATAGCCTCATCTGCCTCCTGCAGAGCAGCTGGTGGGTTTGAACTGCTGACCTTCTAGTTAGCAGTGAAGTGTCTTTCCCACTACACTGCCAGAGCTCCTTATAGTGACCCTATGTTGTTGCTGTTATATGCTGTCGAGTCAGACCTGATCATAGTGATGCCTCCTTGGGTTTCTGAGGCAATATATATATGGAAGTAGATTGCACAACCTTCCTTCCAAGGAGTCACTGGTGGGTTTGAACTGCCAGCCTTCTGGTTAGCAGTCAAGTGCCTTAGGCACTATGCTACCAGAGCTCCCAGACCCTATAGGGCAGAGCCTCACAGGGTTTCCAAGGACATAAATCTATAGAGAAGTAGACTACCTCATTTTTCTCCTGTGGAATGGCTGGAGGGTTCAAACTGCCTACCTTTTGGTTAGCAGACAATTACCTTAACCACTGTGCTACCAGAACTGCTTATTATAGAGATAATAAGAGGAAAAAAAACATAACTTTAATAAAATGGACAGATTTCTAAAAAATATAACCTCAAAACTGACTTAAGAAGAGGTGGAAAATCTGAATAGTCTTTAACTGCTATGCACAGGTTCTCATCTTGACTGCACATTAGAATCAACCCTAGAGCTTTAAAAAAAAAAAAAATGTCCAATCCACACCCCATGACTGAGGTTGGTGATGGCAATTTTACTGGCCCAGCAGTGGCCACCAAGCAGACAGCAGCAGTACTTTGAGAAGGTGATGAGACCTGAGACCTGAATAGCAGGTATGGGAAGTTCATTCAAGAAGTTGACTGCAAAGGAGAGAGTAGAGAGTATGTCAGGAGGGAAATGTGGAGTAGTTGGTGAGTTTGCTTTAAAAAGAGGAGAACAAATATGTTGTTAAGTGTGGTGGTTATGTTGTTGTGTCAACTTGGCTGGGCCTGGTTGAATGGCTGGGCAGCTGGATATAGTATTCCCCATGATGAGACTGGTAGTCAACTCCAAAGGCTGAGTAGCTGCCTTTGGTTATGTGGTCTGCTTCCCATATCTAAGCAGCAGCTTTGGGAATTGTCTCTAACTTATGGCACGCTTGAACCCTGCATGTACCCGTGTTGTTGTTCAGCAGCCTGCCATGCTCTGCAGACCTTGGGACTTAAAATAGACTTAAATTAATGGCCTGCCATGTGGTTTGGTAACATTGGGACTGTGCCATTTTATTTGTTGACCTTGGGCTTGTTAGCCTCAGCAGCCAGTAGCTTCTTGAGTGAAGAAATGCCTCTAGCTTTGCTAGGCCAGGAGCAAGAGGCAGAGCTGAAGCCCAAGGTCGAGGAGCTTTCACACAGCCCCTAGAGCCTGGCACTGTGAACTCGGACTTAAAGCTTCCAAACTATGAGAGAATAAACTTCTGTTTGTTAAAGCCATCCCATTTGTGGCATAGTTTTATGAGAGCGGCACTAGGTAACCAGAACATTATGCCAATGAGAAACTTCTGGGAGACAATGGGAATCCCTGGGTATCACGAAGAACAGTTAGTTGTCTTCTGATGAGGTTGAGTCAGCCTCATCTGACCTGGCCAAAAACAAATGAAAATATACTCATTGATCTTGCTGATTTTTTAAAGGATGACTCACTTCTTTAGTCCATAAGAATTTTCATAGCAAGTTGAAGCCACAAGGTATTTGAGTGATTGGTGTTTCTGAGAAAGTGGGAAGAGATGTGATCTATGGCACAATGTAGAGGTTATGCGGGACACTTGGCTAGTGGGCTGCGCAGACCTGGCTTTGCCACTTACGAGCTGAGCAAATTGGGCTCAGTCCTGCCTGTCCTGTTGTTGTGAGGTAGTAAGGAAGACATGAGAGAATGTGCATAGCACTAAACATGGGCCTCCCACATGTCTAGGCCTCAACAGAAGGCAGCTGCTGTTATTGTAATGACCCTAACCAAGTCCATTGCCATCAAGTTGATTCTAGCATAGAGCTATTGTTGTTGTTGTTGTTGTGTGCCGTCGAGTCGTCCCCGATTCATAGCGACCCCTCCTTGGGTTTCCGAGGCAGTATCATTAGGGAAGTAGGGTTGCCCAACCAGCATAGAGCTAGGCCCTAGAATAGAGTGGAACTGCCCCATAGGGTTTTCAAGGCTGTACTTTTTATGAGAGCAGACTGCCACATCTTTCTCCAGTGGACTAGCTGGTAAGTTAAAACCCCCAAACTTTTGGTTAGCAACCAAGCACTTAACCACTGTGCCACCAGACCTACTTACCCTAACCATACCAAAAAAAAAAAAAAAAAAAACCATTGCCATTGAGTTGCTTACAACTCATAGTGACCACCATAGGGTTTTACAGAAGCAGACTACCGCATCTTTCTCCTACGGAGTGGCTGGTGGGTTTGAACTACCAACCTTTTGGTTAACAGCCTGCTGTCTTACCCACTGGGCCACCAGAGCTCCATTACCCTAACCAGAGCATTAGTATATAATAACCAGTAGTGCTGCTCCACAGGGGAAAGCTGTGGTAGTCTGGTCCATAAAGATTACGACCTAGGAATCCTGATAAGCTACTTCTACTCTGTCTTATAGGGTTACTACAAGTTGGAATTGATAGCATAGAGCCAATAGCCCTGGTAGTAACAACAGCAGCAGTGGTATTAGTGGAACAATGGGAGCAATGGTGGGAAGGAGTTTTTGTTTTGTTTTTGACATGTATTGAAGTTTATGTGTTTGGTGTAGAAATTTAGGCTTTTTCTTTTTCCTCTCAGGAAGGTAAAAGAAGCTAAAGTTGCCTGCTGATGCTGGAAGTGAGATGGGAGAGACTGATTTGAATTTTGAGTGAGCTTTTTTTTTTTTTTTTCATGTCTTGCAGTACATGATACACTTGGACATGATACACTCTTCGTTTTCCCCAAAGATAAACTGGTGGAAGAAGGTGCTAATGTCACCTTTTGTTACGTTTTTAAGAGCAATGAGAATAACGTATCCTGTCATTTGGAAGGCGAACAGGTCCATGGAGAACAGCTTACTTCAAATGTATCTGCATTCAAATTGAATAATGTTCCTTTCATCAGACGAACAGGGACAAATATCTATTGTAAAGTGAATGGAGGAGAACCTGCAGCAGGCATCGTTCTCTATGTATCAAGTAAGTGTGCAAATGTCTATGCCCTGTCTTCTCATTTCCTGTGGGAAATACTGTCCTTGAATTGCCTTTACCAGAAAACAACCACACGTTTCCCCTCCATGGCCTTGATTTACTTTCCAAGTCTTCTAGCAGAGACTCTCACAGAGTTATCCTGAAACACTGCTGCTAGGATTTCCTATTGTCTTCTTGTCCTTACTGCCAATGTTATTCTTAGAAACCAATAGTATGAGAGGGAAGAAAGTTCAGGGTGTGACCACAGGGATGGGCCACAGGGAAACTATCCTGACTTGCTATTTTGTTGTGTGGCGCCAGTTAATTCCAACTCATAGTGACCCTATATCATAGAGTAGAACTGCCCTATATGGTTTCTAAGGCAGTAATCTTTTCAGAATAATAACCATGCACCTACAAAGAAGACCAGTTAATACTACTATTATTCATATTTTTGCACCAACAACTAAAGCAAAAGATGAAAAAATTGAAGATTTTTACCAATCTCTGCAATCTAAAATTGACCAAGCATGCAGTCAACGTTCATTGATAATTACCGGTGATAGGAATGTGAAAAGTGGAAACAAGAAGCATGGGTAGCTACAAAATATGGCCTTGGTGATAGAAATAACACCAGAGATTGCGTGATAGAATTTTACAAGGCCAGCAAATTATTCATTGTAAATGCGTTTTATCAACAACATGAACTGTGGCTATACATGTGGACTTCACCAGATGGAAAACACAGGAATGAAATTGACTACATCTGTGGAAAGAGATAAGGGAGAAGCTCAATGTCATTAGTCAAAACAAGGCCAAGAGCTGACTATGAAACATAACATCAGGTGCTCATATGCAAGAAGCAGTAAAAGCAGAAGAAAATTAAAATAAGCCAACAAGAGCCAAAATATAACCTTGAGTATATCCCACCTGAATGTAGAAACCCTCTGAAGAATAGAGTTGATGCATTGAATACCAATGATCAAAGAACAGACAAGCTGTGGGGTGACATCAAGGATGTCATACGTGAAGAAAGCAAAAAGTCATTAAAAAGACAGGAAAGAAAGAAAATACCAAAATCGGTCTCAGAAGAGACTCTGACACTTGTTTTTGAATGGAAAGTAGCTAAAGCAAACAGAAGAAATGGTAACAAAAAGGCTGAACAGAGGATTTCAAAAGGCAGCTTAAGAGGACAAAGTAGAGTGCGATAAATGTACAAAGACCTGGAGTTAGGAAATAAAAAGGGAATAAAACACTCAGCATTTCTCAGGCTGAAAGGACTGAAGAGAACATCCAAGCTTCAAGATGCAATATTGAAAGATTGTATGGACAAGATACTGAACAATGCAGCAAACATCACAGGAAAATGGAAGGAGTACACTGAGTCACTGTACCAAAAAGAATTGGTTCAATCATTTCAGAATGTAGCATATGATCAAGAACCAATGGTATTGAAGGAAGAAGTCTAAACTGTACTGAAGTAATTGGCAAAAACAAGCCTCCAGAAATGGATGGAATACCCATAGAGATGCTTCAACAAATGGATGCAGCCCTGGAATCACTCATTTGTTTATGCCAAGAAATTTGAAAGACAGATACCTGGCCAACTAACTGGAAGAGAATCATATTTGTGTTCATTCCAAAGAAAGGTGATCCAACAGAATGTGGAAATGATCAAACAATATCATTAACATCACACACAGGTAAAATTTTGTTACAGATAATCCAAAAACAGTTATAGAAGTATATTGTCAGAGAACTGGCAGAAATTCAAGCCGGATTTAGAAGAGGTCATATGATGAGGGATCTCACTGCTGATGGCAGATGGATCTTGGCTAAAAGCCAAGAATACCAGAAAGATGTTTACTGGTGTTTTATTGACTGTACAAAGGCATTTGGCTGTGTGGATCATACCAAATTATGGATTTGCAAAAATGGTGAGGAGGCCACATATTCTGACTTCCTCTAACCCTGCAAGAGGAAGACAGGATTACCAGCAGTAACCCAAGGCCTATTCCTGCCAGGCCAGACATGCTGCCTCCCCCTTCCAGCCCTTGCTCCAACTGTTCCTCCCAAAGTACCCACCACCTCTCTCCTGGGTTCGATAATTCACTGCAGTGGCCACACACAGCTCACAGATTATGGGGTTTATTAGGGAAGCACCACAGGCTACAATTCAGGTTCAGGAAAAATGCTCAGGCTCTCTCCCAGCCCACCGTCCCTCAGCCAACAGTTTCTCACAGTCTCTTTCCCAGCAGTGCTGGTCCCTCGGTATCTCACTCAGCAATGTGTGTCTCTTGCATCTCTTTCCCAGCAACGTGTGTCTCTTTCAGGGATGCGTGTCTCTTTCGGCAGCACGTCTTCCTCAACCAGCAGTCAGAGAGAGTTCTACCTCCAGGAGGCCTCCTTTTGAGCCCAGCAGGGTGGTCAAACTAGCCAATCACAGCATCAGAACTCTAAGCATGTGAGAGAGAGTGGGAACCTCCCAGAACATTGTATTGTGCCACGTCCAACAGAAATAACCCAGGTGGATAGCTTCAGCAATCAGGAGCTCCTCAGTTGCTCATAGAAAATCCCACCTTGGAGTTTACAAAGACTTATGGGTAGAAAAGCCACACTAAGTAATTTACTACACTGCAGGATTATATTGGGAAGAATGGAAATTCCATAACACTTAATTTTGCTCATGAAGAACCTGTACATGAAGAGGGAGTCATTCAGACAGAACAAAGGGATATTGTATGGTTTAAAATCAGGAAGGGTCTGTGTCAGGGTTGTATCCTTTTACCATACTTAACTCAATCTGTATGTTGAGCAAATAATCTGAGAAGGTGAATTACATGAAAAAAATGCAACATCAGGATTGGAAGAAGACTCGTTAACAACCCGTGATGTGCACATGACACAACCCTGCTTATTGAAAGTGAGGAAGACTTGAAACACTGATGAAGATCAAAGACTACAGCCTTCAGTATAGGTTATATGTCAACATAAAGAAAACAAAAATCCTCACAACTGGACCAATAAGCAACATCATGATAAACAGAGAAAAGAGGTTGCCAGAGATTTATCTTATTTGGATCCACAATCAATGCCCATGGAAGCAGCAGTCAAGAAATCAGACAAGGTATTGCACTGGGCAAATCTGTTGCAAAAAACCTCTCTAAAGTGTTAAAGAGCAAATATGTCACTTTGAAGACTCAGGTGTGCCTAACCCAAGCAATGATATTTTCAATTGTCTCATATGCATGTGAAAGCTGGAAGAATAAAGAATTGATGCCTTTGAATGATGGTGTTAGTGAAGAATATTGAAAAGACTATGGACTGCCACAAGAATGAACAAATATTCCTTGAAAAGTACAGTTGCAATGCTCCTTAGAAGTAAAACCAGCCACACTTCATCTCTCATACTTTGGTCAAGAGAGACCAGTCTGTGGAGAAGGATATTATGCTTGGTAAAGTAGAGGGTGAGTGAAGAAGGGGAAGACCTTCAATGGGACAGATTGACACAGTGGCTGCAATGATGGGCTCAAATATAGCAAGGATTGGGAGGATGGTGTAGGACCCAGCAGTGTTTTGTTCTTTGGAATATAGGGTTGAACATAGGGTTGCTATGAGGCAAAACTGATTTGATGGTACCTAAAATGAATAACAACAACATGAATAACAGGGAGCTCTGGTGGCATAATGCCTAAGGCATTTGACTGCTAACCAGAAGGCTGGTGGTTCAAATCCTCAGAAGGAAGATTGGGCAATCTACTTCCGTAATGATACTGCCTCAGAAACCTATGGAGGGGTCCCTTTGAGTTGGATCCAACTCGACAGCAGTGTGTTTGGTTTTTTGCTTAACACGAATAACAAGGAGCTCTGATGGCATAGTGCCTAAGGAATTTGACTACCCATCAGCCGCTCCGTGGAAGGAAGACCAGGCAATCTACTTTCTTAAAGATTTACTGCCTTAGAAACCCAATGGGGGTCACTATGAGTCAGAATCAACTCAATGGCAGTGGGTTTGGTTTTTTGGTAACAAGAATAACAATCTTTATAGGAGCTTTTTATAGGAGCAGATCAGATCTCTTCCCTCATGGAGTTGCTGGTGGGTTTGAACCACCGAACTTTTGGTTAACATTGGAGCGCTTAACCATTGTGCTACCTGGGGTCCTTTGCTCAGTCTTAGCCATATGGATTTTACTACAGGACATCAAGGGAGAAAAGGGCTGCATGTCAGGAGATGCCAGAAAAACAGACAGGGCTGTGACCCAGCAGACCTGGATTTTGAATTCTCATCTGTGGGGATGTCACCTGGGCCAAGTTTCCTGTCCTCACTGAGCCAGCTTCCTCCTCTGTGACATGGGGATGATAGTGATTGTTGTGAGGATTAATTAATGAACCTGTGGTCAGTCCTGGGCCCTGATATAATAGCCACATAATGTAGTAGGAGTTCAGCAAATGCAAAACATTACTTTCTTACTGCGTGTGGAAAATGCCAGGCACCTTCCTTTTCATTGGAAAGACCATTTTTATTTTCATGTAGGTCCATGTGCACATCCAGTGGCCTTCTGGACTTTGTCTGGAGCTTCCTTTCCCCCTGCAGAGTGGGACAGTTTCTGTGAGTTTTTTCTCCCTTCTTCCTCTGCCAAAGGAGGTTTTCCATCTCCTGGGGACTTGGTTTAATGGATTAAAATGTGTCCCCCAAAATGTATGCTGCGTTGCTGCATATATTTAAAATGGTGCAATGACTGTGGAAAATGATACAGCATTTCTTTAAAAAGCTGGAAATAGAAATACCATATGATCCAGCCATATGAATTTCACTACAGGACATGGAGGGAGAAGAGGGCTGCATGTCAGGATACCCCAGGAGACTCATTTAAAAAAAAAAAAAAAAAAGGAAATGTATTTGGCTCCTGTAACTAGGAACGTCAAAGAAAGGGGCTAGTTTTCATACAGGCAGATTTGGAAGGTCAAACAGTATCATTTTTGCTCTGCTTTTCATAGTTTGGCTTTCCTGTGTGATGGCTTAATTCCTGGGCAGGTCTCCTCATGTAGCAGAGAAGGAGGCCAACCATGCCTCCAGCCTTAGATCCTCCTTGTAACTAGAGTCCCAGAGGAAAGGCGGCACCTCTTTTTCCACAGAGTTCTTATCAGTCTGGCAGATGGATGCTGTCCTTGCTTGGATCACATACCACCCGCCCCCCCCCCAAAAAAAAGATACGTGGGAATCCTAACCTCTGTACCTGTGAATGTAATCTCATTTAAAAATAGCATTTTCTTTGTTATGTTTTTGAGGCTACCAATAAGATTTTGTCAGAAAATCAAGTTTGTCATGCATGAACTCATTTAGTTTATTACAAGGGCAGTCAAGGCCAGGCATCCAAGTAAGATCTCACAACATTCATTTAGAACCAGAGACTCAGAATTAGCAGTTACAATTACAGTGTCCAGTACAGTTCAGTGGTTAGAGTCTATAACTCTTTAGACTTCAGGCTTTCATGTTTAACGAGAGGTCTCAGGCTTAACCAGCAAAGCTTAATCAACTTAGCAAAAGTCCCTCGTAGCCAGGGTCTGAGGCCAGTGGCAGCAGACAGAATCTCTGTTCCATTTCTGCCTTATCTCAGTAAGTGAGCAGAAATGTGGGAGTTCTGTGTGAATTTGTCACCTTTGTTCCACTGACATCAAAGACTCCTATGTAAATGTTATGTCTTTTCTCCAGGGTTAGAGAGTAGCTGGATGATGCATGTTTTCTTCAAGGTTAGAGGTTAGGCAGGTTGTTAAGGTTGTGTGTTTTCTTATGTCACAGCACGCCAGGTCAAAGGGAAGAAAGGTTGGTTGTGTTCTTTACCTACTTCACATACTTCTCTGTTTCTATGTCTAAGTTCAGAAATTTCCGAAACAACTTCCTAATGATTTACAGGTTTCTAATAACTTATAGGTAAGGCTAGAGAGAGCTTCACAAAGATAGGTGTATTTCTGTTTCTGAGTTCATATTATGACTGCTCATACATACGTATTTTGAAAGTGAAATAGTGCCTTGAGGAGCTCTGGTGGCGCAGCGAGTAAGGCATTTGGCTGCTAATCAGAAGGTTGGCAGTTCAAACCCACGAGCTGCTCCACAGAAGGAAGATGAGGCAGTCTACTTCTGTAAAGATTTACAGTCTTGAAACCTAGTGGGGGAATCTGCGAGCTGGAATTGACTCACTGGCAGTGAGTTTGCTTTGGTTTCTTTTGAAATAGTGACTTGTACTTTGTTGTTCTGTTGCTGTTAAGTGCTGTCGAGTCATTTCCGACTCATAGCGACCCCATGCACAGCAGAATGAAACACTGCCTGATCCCGTGCCAGCCCCACAATCCCTGCTATACTTGAGCCCATCATTGCAGCCACCATATCAATCCATCTGGTTGAAGGCCTCCCCCTCTTTCGTCGACCCTCCACCCTACCAAGCATGACATCCTTCTCCAGGGAATG
>NW_006921887.1:3665798-3675832 GCF_000298275.1 Orycteropus afer afer
CTTTTATCCTCTCTCTCCTGCTCTTCCGGCCTGCTACTCTGGGCATCCCTGCATTGTCTCTCCTCACCTGTAACCCTGGGGCTGACTGCTCTTCTGTCCGGGTTCAAGGCTTTTATCCCCTTTCTCCTGCTCTTCCGGCCTGCTACTCTTGTACTTTATGGTATTTGAAATCATTGTAGGAACATATAGAACAGAGGCCATATCAGTGTAGGGTGTGTCCTGAACTTAACTTTTGAGATATGAAAAGAGCAAATTAGGTGCAGAGAAGCAAGCACGAATGGGGAAAGCTGTTTGCCACGTGAGAGCTCTGAGAAACACTGAGAAGGGAGCGCTAGACAAACTGAGGCAAGGATCTTCCCCCAGAGAGGACAGAGGGAGCCCTCCCCTAGAGCTGGGGCCCTGAATGTGGGCTTCTCGCCTCCTGAACTGAGAGAAAGTCACTTTCTGTTCTTGAAAGCACCCACTTGTGGTATTTGTGTTACAACAGTACTAGGAAATCAAGGCTCTGTTCAGCTGGGCCCCTTGTTTGCTCTAGCAGGTTGGTGGGCTAGTAAGTTGTGTGTAACAAGGGAAAGACGAATGAGAGGCTTGGAGAAGTAACTAGGTCTCTGATACACTTCTCAGACATGGAAGACACAGCACACCATAATGCAAGGCCACAGAGAGGGTTGCACCAGGTAACAAGGTAACAGCCAGCTGGGATTATAGGAGAGGCCTTTTGGTAGGAGCTCTGGTAGCATAGTGTCTAAGGCACTTGACTGCTAACCAGAAGGCTGACGGTTTAAACCAACCAGCCAATCCTCGGAAGGAAGGTTGGGCAATCTACTTCCATAGTGATATTGCCTTGGGAACCCAAGGAGGGGTCACTGTGAGTCGGTCCGACTCGATGGCACACAACAACAACAGCAATTATGTATGGCAAGCACGGTGGGCTAGCTAGGTTTTGTGGGCTTCCCAGGGGCTGGGCATTTTGAATAATTCTGCAAGTTCCAGGGACATACATGTTGTCCTTAGTTCTTGGGTACCTGGTCCTATGGCAATTAGGATGGGTGCATAATGGCCCAGGAGTGAGAACTTGATAAGTGGTTAGAGAGAGCGTTTACTCAGCTGCTCAAGATGGGAACTGACAAGCCTCCATCCAGGGCCTTAAGATAGATAGATAGATGGATAGATAGATTTAAAAAATCTCCTCAAGACAGCTTTTAAAGAAATAGTATTGTAGTATGGCCTCTAAGTCCAGGGTCTCAGAGGCTTCTCACTGTTCCTTGCAGCTCTCAGTTCTGGGTTGATGTGTTTTCCAGTTCACACAGTCTGGCTGAATCTCTGGCATTCCTAGCATAACCCAGGCTCACCGTAGGCCGCGGCACCAAGAATGAAACACCAGGCATCGCTGACCCCTTGCATTCTTCCATTCACCCATCTGTCATTTTAGCACTATTTATTGAGTGCCTGCTAGCAGGCATTGCGGGCACAACTGTCATCAAGTAGACCCAGTGCCCACCACTTGCAGAACACCAACTATCTACCCATAATGCCAGATCATAAGGGAAGGAAGATGAAGGGGCCACTGGTGACGTGGTAGTATGTCATCTCTCCATTTTCTACCTGAAATGTGACTTTCTGGGGCTTCCACCTCAGTGATCCTTTGGTTGTCCGGAGCTTCCCATTTACTTGTTTGTTTTCCTAGAACTGCAATAACAAATTACCACAAGTGTGGTTCAGAAGAGAAATTTAAAACAACAGAAATTTATTTATTCTCTCCCAGCTCTGGAGGCTAGAAGTCCAAAATCAAGGAGTCCAAGGACCATCTCCCCCAAAAAATTCCAGCTTCTGTTGGCTTTCACAGTCTGCATTTCTTGGCTTGGAGCTGCATCACTCTGGTTTTCGTCTGTGGTCATATGCCCTTCTTCCATGTGTGTCTCCTTTGTGTTTCTGTACTCGAGTTTCCCTTTCCTTTCTATTACAGAGACACCAGTCATTGGATAGGGCTCACCCTAATCCAGTATGACTTCATCTTAACCTGATTAGATCTGCAATGATCGTTGTTCCAAATGAAGCACATTCACAGGTACCTGGAGTTAGGACTTGAACGTATCTATTTTGGGGACACGACTCAACCCACTGTATTTTCTTTAAATAAAGGGACTTCACCAGGTCTTTTTCCTGTTTCTTTTTCTCTTTGCATGGACAGAAATACTGGAGGAGCCCAAGGACTTTTCTTGTGAAACCCGGGACTTGAAGACTTTGAACTGTACTTGGGATTCTGGGGATGACACTGGTTTACAAATACAGTCTTCCCAAAGCTACACTTTATTTGAATCGTAAGTTAGCTCTGGTGACATCATTGACAGATTTTAAATCTTCATTGTTTAAGATATTTGTGACAACATAACAACAGCTGCTTTTTCATGTTGCAGAAAATTTGCAAATATATAAAAATTCACCCTTCCATTGTCAGGAGGAAATCTTCAGTTGGTCACAAGTTTACAATACCTTCTACTTGAGTTTTGTTAAAGGAAAATGTGGCATAAAAAGTGCTAAGAAAAGTAGTTAATGGTGAATTGTGATGTGAAATATTTCCATCACATGATTTGGGTCTACCAAATTTCTGACTTTTAAAGAATGTTTAAATTTGAGGGTGTTCCCATTATCTATGAGTAGGAGTGGTAATTTACATATCATATAATATATACATATATATATATATATATATACACACACACACATATCATATATATATATACACACACACGTATCATATATATATATATATACACACACACACACACACATACATACACACACATATATAGGAGCTCTGGTAGCATAGTGCCTAAGGCACTTGACTGCTAACCAGAAGGCTGGTGGTTCAAATCCTCAGAAGGAAGATTGGGCAATCTACTTCCGTAGTGATACTGCTGTGGAAACCCAAGGAGGGGTTGCTGAGTTGGGGTCGACTTGACGGCACATAACAACAACAACAAATATATATATATCTCCTTGGAAAGAAGGTTGGGCAATCTACTCCCGTAGTGATACCACCTCGGAAACTCGAGGGGTCACTATGAGTTGGGTCTGACTCGACAGCACATAACAACATACATACACATATATATACATATATATGTGTGTGTATGTGTGTGTATTCATAATTTACATATTTAGCCACAAAAATAAAATTTCTTGAAACAATATTTTTCTTGTTGGTAGTTTTGGTGGTGGCTCTACACTGTTGTATGGGACATGGATTGAAAGTCACTGAGGATGCCCTGAGGCTAAGGGCATGCATCTGCTTTGACAAAAGTAGACTGTATAATTGTTTGTTTATCTGCTTAAAGATTTTCCCAGAAAAAGAAAGTTTGTAAACACAAAAACTGGTGCACTTGGCAAGTAACTCAAGACTCTCAAGGAATGTATAACTTTACACTCATGGCTGAAAACTACTTAAGAAAGAGAAGTGTCACTCTTGTTTTTCAACTGACTCATCAAGGTGAGACTAGAGTTGTCATAGCCTCTGGTGGCTACTAACACATCATTGTTTGATAAATTGTGTGACCAAGTAAATGTGCTGTAGGATTTTTTTTTTTTAAATCCATGGTATAAGAGAAAGCTATGGTTTAAGGTTTGGATAAAATTAATTAATATCTCTTGCTATGCCATACTTCTTATAGATGCCCAAAATATATTTCTTTGCATTTATCCTGTTTGGGATTTTATCTAGAATGTCTTGAATCTGTAGATTTTTGCCTCTCATCAAATTTAGTAAATTTCTTATTTATTTATTTTTTTTAGCACCACACTTTTTCTCCTCTTTCTAGGTGACACAAATGTTAGAGCATTTGTTACTGTCCCACGTCTCTCTGAGGCTTTGTTCATTTCAAAAGATTTTTTTTCCTCTTTGTCCAGATTGGATAATTTCTACTGATCTCTCCTCAAGTTCACCGACTGCTCTGTCATCTCTATCCTGCTATTGATTCTTGTAAGGATTCTGTTATAATCCTCCTCCTAAGGGTCAAAGCTTTTTCACGTTTTGACTCCCCTCCACCATCAGCCTGCTTTTGTTTAATTTTAAGAGCCCTCAAGAAGTTGCTATTTTATATTCTGTTCAGAATTTCTATAATTAGTGAGAGAGATGGGCTGCGGTTGGATTACTCCATCTTGGCTGTAAACCTGGTTTTGTTTCTCAAATATATACAAAAAATAATAATTTTGAATAAATACATGAATAAGTGAACTTCTTACTAACCAAAGTCTTTTTGGATATGTGCTTGAATTTTCCTTTCTTTTTTTTTTGGCAGTTCATCCAATGAGGCCCCATTATTTCTCTGTTGAAAATATAAATTCCACAAATGCCACTGTGACCTGGAAGGTCCACCCCATTGGGAATAATTCCACATTTTTGTGTCAGGTTGAACTACATCATGAGGGACAAGTGATACAAGTAAGAACTTAAATTTCCTAATTTCAAAAATCCATTATGTTTGCAACAGAGAGACTTGTGGAAAATATTTCTTTAAATTCTTATTTCGGAATGAGTTTATATGGTGTGAGTCCATGAAATTAATCATAGACTTTTAGAGTTGGTAAAAGGGTCTTAGAGATTTATGTTATTTCCAAAAAAGAATTAGTCTTAATTCAAATTAGGATTTGCTGTTGTCCTGATTGGTTTTACAATGAGGTATGCTCACTAATTCCTTTTTTTAAAAAAATATTAATTCATTTTTTGTTGTTTTGTTGAAAATATACGTAACAGAACATACACCATTCAGTGATTTCTAAATGTACAATTCAGTGACACTGAGTTAGTTCTTCAAGTTGTGCAACCATTCTCACCTCCTTTTCTGCACTGTTCCTCTTCCGGTAACATAAACTCACTGGTCCCTAACTTCCTATCTAACTTTTCAAGTTGCCAATGTTAATTTGATCATCCTGATACTACAGTGGTTAAGTGCACAGCTTCTTACTGGTTGGTTGGCAGTTTGAACCCAGCAGCCACTCTGTGGGAGAAAAGACGGGTAGATCTGCTCCTATAAAGATTGTTGTTATGTGCCGTCAAGTTGGACCCGACTCATAGCGACCCCTCCTTGGGTTTCCGAGGCAGTATCACTATGGAAGTAGATTGCCCAACCTTCCTTCCAAGGAGTGGCTGGTGGGTTTGAACGACTTCTGGTTAGCAGTCAAGTACCTTAGACACTACGCCGCCAGAGCTTCTGCTGTGAAGATTACAGCCTAGGAAACCTGTGGGGCAGTTCAACTCTGTCCTACAAAGTCACTATGAGTCAGAATCACCTAAAGGGTAAACAATACAACAATAAGATAATTCTTGCTCAAGGCAGACATTCTTTACTACTTAAGCTAAACAATTAGGTTTAAAGAACCCTTCCGGGAATATTTTGGTTTGAAGTTTAAAGATTACCACAAGGCAGTGGTTTGGGGACTTTACTTAGCCTCAATAGCTCAGGAAAGTCTGGATTCCATGAGAATTTGAAATTCTATACCTCATTTATTCCCCTTTGGAGCAGGATTTTTCCATAGAATCTTTGATCAAAACTTTCAGTAATGGTGTCAGTAACGGCACCAGTTCTGATCTCATGGCAATGCAGACAGTTATCCTGGAGGCAATTTGTCACTCATTCCTTTTCCTGCTCCTGTTCCTGTTGCGCCTTCCTCTGTTGCTCCAGGCAAATAGAGACTCACTTTTGTTACTGAAACTCACCAATTCTTTTGTTTTCCTCTTTGTCTTTTCTTCTTCTTCTTCTTTCGGACCAAGCAGCAGAAAAATGTTTCGATCAAGGTGCATGGTGAATGCCTTCTAAGTGAAATGGAGCCTGACACACATTATTTTGCCCGGGTACGCTGTGCTTATGGCAGCCACTTCTGGAAATGGAGTGAATGGATTGGTCAGAAATTCACCACACTCGAAGCTGGTATGTTCAGCTCCCTGGCATTTAACCCAAGGATCTAAGCTGACTTACACGGGATGGGTTGGCATCTCTGAGAGCTTTTGGCAATACCAAAAACTGAGGGGAAAGAATTAAAACAGAGATTGGGTGGGAATCATCTTTTAAGAAAAAGAAAAATCTGGATTAAATACCTAATGTCATGTGAATGGGCAGACATCCACTTCAGATATTAGATGTCAGTTATTTCTACTGTACTTTTTCTTTCTGACCTATAAGTTGCCAAAATGGTTTCTAAGCTAGTGTTAGTGTTGGATTCACATTGATCTGGGACTATGTAAATTAGCATAGACTTAATTCATGGCTAGTGACAAATAGAAGTGGTAATGCCAAGGAAAGCATTGGTCTCATAGTATGAAATACAGGCTGGGTTTGGAATTATAATGATAGTTGGAAACAGACTATGAGCCCTCTCCAGCATGCTCTCATATTGACTGAACAGAGACTTTTCCTTCCAAATTACTGTGTCTCAGATCTCCAATAGGTATCAGGAAATTAAATTAACAAGCTCTGCATCCTTATCCTCCAACTGATCATAAGGTATTATAATTACCTAATTTATAGAGATGGCAAGTTGGACCTGTGGATTGAAGAGATTTGACCAGTTTGCAAAGTTAATAAATGACAGAGAAATAATACTGCTACTTATAATCACAATAATAATTAGTATTATAGCTAAAACCAAAAAAAAAAAAAAAAACCCACTACCATTGAGTCGACACTGATTCATAGGACCATACAGGACAGAGCAAAACTGCTCCATAGTGTTTTCCAAGGCTGTGATCGTTCCAGAAGCAGCCTGCCTCATCTTTCTCCCACAGAGCAGCTGGTGGGTTCAAAGAGCTGACATTTTGGGTAGCAGCCAAGTGCCTTCACCACACCATCACTGAGCTCCTTATTATAGTGAGCAGATAGTATTTATTGAGTGTTTAGAAGGCATCAGGCATAACTTTATGTGCTGCCTGTGTTTTTCTCCTTTACTTCTTAACACATGCAGTAGATACTATTACTATATTCCTTTTATACATGAGAACATTGAGGCACATTGAGGTCAAATCATTAAACTGGCCTAGCCACTGGTGATGCAGTGGTTAAGCACTTGACTGCTAACTGTTAAGTTAGCAGTCTGAAACCATGAGCCACTCTAAAGGAGAAAGATGTGGCAGTCTGCTTCTGTAAAGATTTATAACCTTGGAAACTCTATGGGGCAGTTCTGTGTGTCCTATAGGGTCACTGTGAGTCACAATCAACTCCATGGCAGTGGGTACCAGTAAGAGACTGAGCTGGGACTTACACCTAGGCAGTCTGACTCTAGAGCTCCACCCTTAACCAGAACTACATACTATTTTTTTTACAACTTTGTGTGAGCTTGTTTGACTTGCAACCATCCCCATATGGTGAATGTAGCACCAAGGGAAGAGTTACATGTATTTATTTTATTCTATCTTATTATTCATGTTTGCAGACTGACAGAACCCTTTCTCCTTCATCTTCAGAGGACCATTTTAAAGGAATGATTATAATTGGGGGATAATAAAATACAAACCAAACTCCCTGCCATTGAGTCGATTCCAACTCACAGTGACCCCATTTGGGTTTCTGAGGTGGTAAATCTTTACGGAAGTAGATTGCCCAATCTTCCTTCTGCAGAGTGGCTGATGGGTTTGAACTGCCAGCCTTCTGGTTAGTAGTCAAATGCCTTAGGCAGTACACCACCAGAGCTCCTTTCAATTGTGGGGTGGTTAGGCAGTAATCAGAATGAACACATGAGGATGGTTGCAGGTCAAACTCAACCACCCTCCTTTGCTCCCCTGATAGTTACTGTCCACCTTCAGACCCTCCAATACTTCAATAATATGTAGTAGGGATGACCATTCCAGAATCTCTGCTGTGGAAAGTTGTATTCCTGATAGGAATGTGGTGCAGTCTAACTTTTATTAAATTTTAACTTAAATAACACTGTTTAGCATTAGTGTTTTTTGTTTTTGCATATTTATTTCAACATTATAACTTCAATGAAGTGTAAAAAGAAAATGGCAAAAGACTAGAGTTTTTAGTAAATTTTGTTTCTTTATCTTATGGTGTAATGAGCTTGAAAATCCTTGACTTTGCTTCTTAAAATGACAAAAAAAAAAAGCAAGAAGAAAAAGTATTTCTACTTCTGATAATATTTTGCTTAATGCTTGGAAGCTCAGTATTTATGTGTATTATAATCATACTTAGAAGCCCTGATGGTACAATGGTTAAAGCACCAAAAGGCTGGCGTTTTGAACCCAGCAACTGCTCTCTGCAGGAGAAAAAGACTTGGTGATCTGGTGTAATTCCTAGATTACAGTCTAGGAAATGCTATGGGGCAGACCTACTATGTCCTGTAGGGTTGCTATGAGTTGCAATCAACTCCACGGCACAGAACAGCAATATACTCATAGTTAAGTATATTCATAGTGACCAGACATTGAGCTAAATGACACCATAGTAGAAATTATATGGTATGCATTGCATTCAGCTGTATAGCAGTATACTTGTTAAAAGTAGTAATTTAAAAGTCAGTTCAAGATTTTGCATTGAACTTGGAGTCTAATATTAGCTTCAGTGTTCAACAAATGTTTGATTTAATATGGATTCTCCAATAGCTTAATTGCTTATCAAACTGAAATCTGCCTGAATAGATTTAAATCAAATGTAAAATGCTAACAACTAAAATTAACTTAAATATTAGTTACTGGAGACAATAAACTAAATATTAAGAAAACAGGGAGATGAATCTTTATTACATTCCCAAAAAAATTCTTATTTTATAGATAATGTTTTGAATCAAACCTAAATCAGTAGTCTTCTCAAAAAACTAAATAAATAAACATAGAAAAATTACTTTCCAATATTGGAAACAAGGTGAAACACAGACAACAACTTTATTAATATTTTGCAAATTTTATGATAGAAGCTACTTAACACTTCATGTTTAGTAGCCAAACATTCTAAACCATTTAAGAAGGAGAATTTATCCTAAAAAATAAAAGTCGACTTGAGTTCCAGTAAGATGGCGGACTAGGCAGAAAGACTGCACAGACCCTTTTCCACAAAGACAAGGGAAACCAATTAACACAGACACAGAAGATAATTGTGGACCCCTGAGCCTTGAAGGTAAGATGTAGAAATGGACTAAACCCCAACTAACAGAAGAATTTGCGTGAAAATACCAAAAAAGGAGACATACGGAGCTGCAGTCTGGCAGTGATCCTGAGTGATCCTAACGGCACAGACAGCTTTGGAGATTCCCTAGTGGTGGTGGGACCTAAGAATTAACCTAAAAATCACTCCTGCGAGCCAGAGACTGCACGGAGGACTGTGCACGGTGGCTGGGGAATAAACGGAGAAGGTGAAGAGAAAGGCGGCTGAGCTGTGGACTTTTGCCAGTCCGGAGGGTGCCGCCATTTTGAATGTTACAAGCAGCTTGACCATTTTGGATATTTAAAGAGACAGTGCTCTCCGAGATTCCAGGGGCTTAAGAAGAGGTTCGGCTTTCCAACAACCCCAAGGACACTTCAGACTTGCAAGAGTGAAAAGGTACGACATTCCTCTTGTTACTCTTATACCCCACACCTGCTTGGGAAATGGAGGTACAGCCATCCCCCGCTCCCACCCACCTTCTGGGCCCATAAGAACTCCATCACAGTCTGTGTGCTCAGGCAGAAGCTGGGTGCCCTGCCAGATTTTTTTTCTTCTTCTTTTTTTTTTTTCTTTTTCATTTTTTTTTTTCTGGTGATTAGTTGCTTGTATTTATCTGTTTTAAAACAATTAATTGTATTAATACTTTTGTCATTTTACTATTAATCTTACTCTTCCCCTTCCAGGTCCTAGTTTTCAGCTTTTTTTCTTTTCCCTGTTCCTGGTTGAAAATTTTATTATTACTGTTTTTTTCAATTTAATTTTTTTTCTTTTTTCCCCTTTTTTCTCAAGGTTAACCCCATCCTTGTTTTTCTTTTTGCATTTTCCCCATTTCTTTTCTTCATTATTTTCTTCTCTACCTTTTTTCTCTTAGTGCCCTATTCCTAGATATTGCAGGTTTTCTTG